>NC_136720.1:25831426-25998926 GCF_936440315.1 Barbus barbus
AGCGAAAGCGACGATTCAGTCCGTTTTATTCAGGCGCTGTGTTTTAGGCATGCGCCTTTTTTAGTTTTGTTCCAGGAAACAGGTACGACTGTAACTGTCTGTCTGCTCTTCTATAAGAAAACAGGCGGCTGGCAGTTTTTAACATATCTTAATTCTCTTCATTTTTCAGAATCGCAAATGTTTTTTAGCTTAAATGTTAGTTTTTTTAGTCAGGCACGATGTCTTTTTAAATAATGGAATTTGAACACTGGTATAACGTACAAATTAAAAATAAAGGGAGAACACGCCTAACCTGGATATAGGCTACAGCAGTCGGCTTTATTAAACGGCTCAACAGGCAGCTCTCTTTTAACACAGACTTTTAAAAAGGCATTGATGTTTGCTTAAGTTATAGGCCAGGTAAGTGAAATTATATTATCTTGCTGTATGAGACGGTTTCTGACTAAAAGCAACAAAAAAAGCCATTTTAAAGTAGTTAAACAAATAATATTAATCGGCAGGGATCCCTAGACCAAGTGTGCCTCCTCTATTTTAAAGCCCACGAGCCGCAACTGCTTCCCTGTACAAAATATACATCATCAATAAGGTGTTTACTGAATTTTGCCTTTTAATATCTGCATTTTACTACATTACTACTTAATGAAAGCTGCGTAATCTGTCAGCCAAGAGTATACTATATATATATATATATATATATTAAAAAAGCAAAACATTTTTGTTTTTATTTTAAACCAATAACCTGTTTGCACAAACTGTATTTTATGACACTGTTGGTAGAAATACAGTAATTAAAATTCATAAATATGAAAAAACAAATGCATTACTGTGGATCCTGATCATGTGACACATGGGCTTGAAACTACAGAAGGCCTATAGCTTGTATTGACAAACTTACTTTTCTAGTTAAATACAAAAGCGTTTTTCTAAATTTTCATGTCTATATGATCTTAACTTTCATAAACACAGTACAACCAGTGGAGTGTATTAATCATTTAATAAGATAAATGTCAATTTATTTTTGGGAAGATGTTATATTTTGCGCAGTACAGTAGCGGTTGCGCATTTGATAGGAGTTACTTGATAGGAGTCTGGCTCGCTTTTTGAGGTGAGTCTCTTGTAACGTTACCTTTGCCATATTTTTAATGCTTCACCCTATACACTTTAACATTACATGATAAAATAATAATAATAGGTTTATATACAGTGTGCCCTAAAAGTATTCAGACACTCACTGCATTTGATTATTATCTTGGCACATGCACAAAACACAATGTATATATATATATATATATAAAAAAGTCTAATTAGTTGTGGTTTACAATTTTTGATTTTCTGATGAGAAAATTTTAAGTGGTGTGACCACATCTCCAGTGCAAAAATATGGGAACACCCTCTCTGGAAATCCATTCGTGTAGGTGCACAAACTTTTGTTTCTGAGGGGATCCATGAATCTTAGCTCTCCTTCATCAAAGTCCAACTGCAGTCTGATGATTTTTGGCCTCTCATTGTATTTAATATTGCTGACAGGATTATTTCCTTGCTTGTATGTAGAATTCATGTAATGAAAACACCAAAAATGTCTCTTCGGATACCATTTGTAATGTTTTTTACGGTTCACCGTTTCCCCCACCACTCCCAGCGTCCAGTTGCTGTTCCTTCCCACCTCTACGTCCCAGCAGTGCACACCTGAGCTAAAGCCCTGTGAGGCCAGCACTCCCACATACATTCTCTCTGGGTTATCAAACACGTCCATTTTCTTTTCTACATACTGAACACTGGTGCAATGCTCTGACACCTGCAGTGTACTAGATGCTGTGTCTGGGTCCAGAGTCACAGGAGCTGAAACACAGATGACCGTAAACTACAGAGCCTTTCACCAGTCAACCTTACTTTGGCTAAAAGTCACATTTATTATCAGTAATTGCTGGGATCAGTTCATATAAATGATGCTGAATAGAAGATTCCAGAATCACATATCATTTGTTAATAATATCAAATGACATACACCGCTATATAAACTCCTTATATAGGTTTTCAACTTTTAACATGTCATGAAAATAGCCAACCAACCAATCATCAGTCAATATCAGTGTACTACTACCAATGAAAAGTATTTGTGTAAATGAATTACGTACACAATCTAAGCAGGGATTGTTACTTACGCTGTTGCACAAGGTTCTGCATTCTGGCCCCGGTGGTGAAGATCACTGTTTGAATGGGATAGTGCTGATATTCCTGTAGCTCAGGGGTTGTGTTTGGTACTGATGGGTGCTGGAGTCTGTAGATAAACAAACAGTAAGATATTTGGTGTTCACAGGGTAAAATGGGGTTGCAGCTGTAACCAAATGCTAATTGGGAAGGACTCACCTTTTTAATGTATTACTGTAATTCTGAAAGAAATAAAAAGCAATTAGTTCTCAGTCATGTGGATATGCAAACATCGTGAACATTGATTATCAGACTCGTTTGCACCAGATTACAGCTCTCTGATTGACTTATGTCCATGGCGTTGCGTGTATCGTTGAGTATTTGATCTGCACCTGGAGAAATGTGATGTTTTCAGCTTCTATGTCCTGCCAGACGGCTGCCATATTCTCAGACAGATCTGATATCTGTGTGGACAGCTCCTCCATTCTGGTCTTGAGTTTGTCATCTTGAAGTTTCGTTTCTTTATGAAAGGATCTGATGCGTTTCTCCTCCTCATCTCTGAGAAACTGATGGAGCTTCTCAAATTCCTCCTTTATCTGGTTTTCATCCATACTGGTGCGTTCCTGAAATGGTTCAAGCCTTTCTGTTAACAGTGTAAAAGTTCACTATTGATAACAACACTAATAGTGCATTCAAGTCATGTTCCTAATTTGTAATTATGAACTTCCCAGGAGGACTAGAACATGCCATAACCTCTACCTTAATGAGCTCAACCTGTTTCACACAGCTTTCTTGGGCTTTCTTGAGGTCAGCGAGTGTCGCCTGAAGTCTGTCCATTTGAGTCTTGAGATCCTCCTAGAATCACATAATAAACTCTTAATAATGAGCTTAAAGATACCAGAAGTCAGTCAGATCAGATTCCAAACTCCTCGTACCTTTAAATTCCCAGCAGCCTCGTCGAGAGGAGAACACTTGTGATCTTCATGCTTCTTTGATGTGTAACAGACCACACAGATGGGCTGCTGGTCCACAAAGCAGAAGAGTTTGAACTTTTCTTTATGTTCTGGACAAACATCTCCTGAAACAGCAGTGGGTTTTCTCTTCTTGAAGGACTCACAGAGCGCTTTGAACGCCAGGCTCATGATGGGCTCATCTTGTGAGCATTCCTTGCGACAGACCGGACACTGCGGCACATCCTGAGTTCTCCAGAAACGCTGGAGACATTCCTCACACAAACTGTGGCCACATTTCAGAGTGACCGGATCAGTGAAGATATCACAACAGATGAGGCATGTCAAGTCCTCTTCCAGAAAGGACAAAGCGTCTGCCATGACTGAAGTCAGTTCTCAGCCAATAAAAGATTCAGCTGCTTTACTTATAAAACTCAGTACTTTCACTTACTTACTGGAGGTATGGTTAAACCTGCTTTACCTTTCCCCACAACACCCAACCCTTTCATTTCTTTTAGTTATCTTTCATTTACGTAGAAGATTTAGCAACTCCTCCCTCAAGGATGTCATATTACAAAGAAGAATGAGGAGATGATCTCATAGTGTGGCTGCACCTGCTCAGCATGAAACCTTACTTAAACCTGCTCCGAATGAAACCTTATTTTACATTTAGGGATTAGCAACTAGTTTTTTTGTAACTGACTTGTTTACTTAATTTGGTTGACAGTGTTTGGTTGAATGCACATTCTCTTAATCATTTTTTTTTTAACCAATAAACTTATAATATCATAAATAAGTTGAATATTGGAATGCACCAGTTTTTTAAAAAAAGTTTTCATCTCTTAACTGTTATTTTTAATGTCACCAGGGTAGCAGTGACCACAGAGTAGGTGGAAAATATCTTAAATTGTCACTAGATGGTAGGTGTCACTGGTAGGTTTGACAAAACATCCATAGAACCAGTTTCACAGCTGCAAATATTTAGATCACCTGCCAAAATAATAATAATAATAAAAAAAAAGTATGAGAACAATGCAAGTTTCATTTATTTTAGTTAACTTTCGTTTCCGTAGAAGATTTATCAACTCCTCCCTCAAGGATGTCAGTAGTGATAGGCGGCGGCATATGACAAAATGATTAATGGCTTTGACCTTTGTGACCTCATAATAATATTAATAATTTCCATATGTGACCTTTGATCTCATAACGAGTTTCAGATGCGGAAATCGGTCGAGCGTGAAACTCCGAGTCATCCGGGGATGAGGCATGTCGATCCGGTAGGAGGAAAAAACATAAATGAGTTGTTCAAGTAATGTTTTTGAATATTTTATGGAGCAAAACATCCTGATACTTCCTGAAACTTCCTCATCATCTGCGGCGCGCGCGCGTGGTGTCCGGTTGCGCGTTCCAAGGAGCGCGCTGTCTCTTTCCTCCTCTCTCTGTCTCTGTATAGGAGAGCTGTGAGAAAAAACATTAATGAACAAGCAATATTAAGAAAGTGTCTGTTATCTGTGTCCTGTCCTGTTACTGTCATTCTGTTGCACTGTGGAGCTTCTGTCACTAAAACAAATTCCTCGTATGTGTAAAAATACCTGGCAATAAAGCTCAATCTGATTCTGATTCTAAACCTGCCCATGACAGCAAACTTTCTACATTTTATTTTATTTTATTGATTTATTTTTATATATATTTTCATGAACATCATTTAGCATAATTCAAAAAGCTGTTATGCTCAGGTCAAACAATTGAAGTATTATATGCATTTGGTTTGTGGGGACACTCCATGACATAATGATTTATTTTTTTTTTTTTTACTGTACAAACTGTACGCCTACCATTACACAAGAATGTCTGCCTATACATCCATTTTTGATAAAATATTGATTGTAAGCTATCATAATTATGAAAACTCAAGAAATTTCATCATAAATCACAAAACACAAGCATGTATATCCATTATGCGAACATATTATCGTAACTCCGTTTGTACAGAATACACTATAATCAGACTTTAACCATTAATATAATTTCAAGATACCGAAAAACACAAATGTCAAAACTTCTTCAGTGCTTCAGCGATTATATGTAACAAACTGTATAAAAATAAACATTTCAATCTAAAAAGAGACTCAAGTAACAAGCTTGTTTTATTTTTATTAAGGAACAAACATGTTACGAAAGCAAAGCAAAACATTGATTATTCTCTTCATTTAAAGAATATTATAATAAACAAAATATATAATTATATATGTCAAACATGTTACTAAAGCAAGTCATTTATCATACATTTTTAAGAAGTATTCAACATTTAAGTTTATTGAACTTATAAAAAACATAATTCTGTTCTTTTAAAGAAGGTGGTTAAAAACTGTGATTATATACATCATTCTGGGGGCAATGATGTTCATACCTCGAATGAAATGTTTACTAAATGTACCAAAGTTGGGAAATTAAGTCCTGCTTTGAGCTCTTCTAACTCACAAGAATGAAATCAGTCTGAGTTGGGCGAGCTGACACGCACACACACACGCACGCACGCACGCACACACACACACACACACACACACACACACACACACACACATGCACACACACACACACACACGCACACACACACACACACACACAATTTATTTTTAGACACAACGAAACCAGATAAAATATTATTCTTTCCTTTTGACAAACCTACATTTAAAAGTATTTGATCTTATATTTTCTAAGTTCCAATAGATGAACCTTATAATCCCAACAAAGAAAGCATTTTACATTCAACATATTTTATTCAATATTTCTGCACATGTATCGTGGTTTCAGTGACTGTAGGTGAGGCCTTCTCTCTCTCTCTCTCTCTCTAAGAGCAGTCAGCATTCAGTGTTTATAGAAATAAATGAAATTAAGAAAATTTTGACTTGAGAGCGTTTGACTAAGTCGGTATTACTTTTTAGGACAATTATCCAACTCCATATGCGTAGTCTTGCTGATTTGCACATACAACTGAAACATCTCACCATCAAGCGCAAAGCCACACATTCAGTAAAGTCAAAGGATTTACACGTTCTTCAAAAGGTTACAGATATAAAATATAAAGGAATTTTGTGAGAACAAAAACCCTATGTATCTCAAGAGACCGAACCACTAAGAAAATTGGCATACGAATACAGACAATTCCAAATATAAATGACTTTTTTCTTTACATCACTAGGTTTAGACCTCTTGTTCAAGATAGCTGATGACGATATTCACATTTTATTTGTCATACCAACAACTCATTTCTTTCAAAGTTTCCGTTTGCTATTAAAAATTAGGCCTATGCGTACTACCCTTCACTCATAAGCATCTGCCTCTTGCTAAAATGTTGCTGTTTTGTCCACTTTTGGCAGATTTGGTCGAGGGAAACTTGTTGTAATGTGATCGCAATTAAGAACCATGACATTAAATGACATGCCCATGAAAAGGTCCCATACGTAGTCTTTTATACAGGAAATATGCTTGCACAACAGAAATATGTATCAGTATAACAACTACCTAATGCTATCTTCTAAATATATTTAATGTTTTTAGTTTCAGCGTTGATTTTAATGGCTTGCCCCAATAGCCGATACCACTCTATACTTATTTCATCGTTTTTGTACAGTTTTTAGATGAAGACCATCCTCAGAGTTTGGTCAATCATGCAGCGAGTATAAGATAATTAAAGGAAAGTCAAGAGAGTGTTTAAACTGAGATTGTGGGGTACAGATTACTAGTCTGTCTACAAAGCGGCCGCGAGACACAAGGCCTCAATCTTACGGTTTCACCGATACATGCACATCTATTTCATTTAGATTGCATACAGTTGCACATTACAAGTTGAAGATGGTGTGGAAACACAATTTTCTTTGTACTCATCTCTAACAGGGCTTTAATAAATAAGTTTGTAACAACGTTCGTAGGTCGGGAAGAAGGAGGCGGGAACCGGCAAACATTTAAGAATTTAATAATCAAAATAAACAAACGTAAAAGTACAGCGGCAGCCCCTCACGGACGACTGCCGCACACAAAACACAAAATAATATCCAGGCCTGGTCCTCTCTCGTCTTCCACTGTCGTCACTCCTCCTTTTATCCTTCCGGAACTCCTCCGTGGGACTCGAGACCGGTGAGTGTCGCAGGTGTCGCTCATTATCATTAACTCCACCGGCCTCGCTCCGTTCCCACGGCTCTCGGCCCCGCCCCACTCACCACATACCCCCATCGCAGGCCGGGGGGTACCCTCGAGACTGCGCTCTACTCCCCCCCCCCCCCCCCCCCCCCCTCCTTCCTGGGGGAATCCGTCAGGGCGGCCGCGGCGTACCTGGGGGTACGGACAGACGAGGCGAGAGAAAAGGAGACGGAAGGATGAGGACACTGCTCGAATTGAAGGGGGGCTGGGGGGATCCGGGACCCCCCATAAGGCATTAGGGACCCCCCATAAGAAGTAAAAAATAGACTTAGGGGGGTCCCTCAGACATTTTTACTTGGAGTAAGCCATTTAAAAGAAGAATAGTAGCTTATCTCTCTTTGTTATGCAACATTAAATAGTATATAGTTATGCATATTATGATCAAATATATTGTTTATTTTGTATAAATTGTATATTGCGAGACTAACCCCCACCCCCACCAAAAAAAAAAAAAAAGTCTGATGGTGGGGACCCCCCATAAGACTTGATTCAATTCGAGCACTGGATGAGGAGTGACAGAGACGAGAGAGGGGAGAGAGGAAAAAAAAAAAAAAAAAAACTCGGTCCGGTTCCCGGACACACTGCTGGTTGGTCCTCAACCAGCTGAGAGGCTCTCACTCGCGGTGCCATGCGATGGTACTGGACCTCTTTGGTGGACGGCTCGACGCTCCGCCTCCTGGCGGACGGCGATGGCTCCTCCGGTCGAGGGCAGCCGGCAGCGAGTCCCCCATTCCCTGCTCCTCCCCATCATGGCGGATGGCAGCAGGCTACGGCCACTCGGCGAATGGCGCCGACTCCTCCGCTCCCTCTCGGACGGCAGCCCCCCTCCTCGACCCAGGAGCACGGCAGCGAGCCTTCCGTCCCACCTGATGTTCCATCGCTCCAGCACCACCGTCGCCTCGGGCAGCCAGCGGCCGTCCCCGCTACTCCCTGCTGCCCGATCTCCTCAGCACCGCGATCCCCCTCAGCAGCGAGGGCTCTCTGACAGCGTGTCCCTCCTTCCTCCCGGGTTTCGGCACCAATGTAACAAAGTTCGTAGATTCGGGAAGAAGGAGGCGGGAACCGGCAAACATTTAACGATTTAATAACCAAATAAACAAACGTAAAAGTACAGCGGCAGCCCCTCACGGACGACTGCCGCACACAAAATAATATCCAGGCCTGGTCCTCTCTCGTCTTCCACTGTCGTCACTCCTCCTCTTATCTTTCCGGAGCTCCTCCGTGGGACTCGAGACCGGTGAGTGTCGCAGGTGTCGCTCATTATCATTAACTCCACCGGCCTCGCTCCGTTCCCACGGCTCTCGGCCCCGCCCCACTCACCACAAAGTTGTTTTAAGCGAAAGCGACGATTCAGTCCGTTTTATTCAGGCGCTGTGTTTTAGGCATGCGCCTTTTTTAGTTTTGTTCCAGGAAACAGGTACGACTGTAACTGTCTGTCTGCTCTTCTTTAAGAAAACAGGCGGCTGGCAGTTTTTAACATATCTTAATTCTCTTCATTTTTCAGAATCGCAAATGTTTTTTAGCTTAAATGTTAGTTTTTTAGTCAGGCACGATGTCTTTTTAAATAATGGAATTTGAACACTGGTATAACGTACAAATTAAAAATAAAGGGAGAACACGCCTAACCTGGATATAGGCTACAGCAGTCGGCTTTATTAAACGGCTCAACAGGCAACTCTCTTTTAACACAGACTTTTAAAAAGGCATTGATGTTTGCTTAAGTTATAGGCCAGGTAAGTGAAATTATATTATCTTGCTGTATGAGACGGTTTCTGACTAAAAGCAACAAAAAAAGCCATTTTAAAGTAGTTAAACAAATAATATTAATCGGCAGGGATCCCTAGACCAAGTGTGCCTCCTCTATTTTAAAGCCCACGAGCCGCAACTGCTTCCCTGTACAAAATATACATCATCAATAAGGTGTTTACTGAATTTTGCCTTTTAATATCTGCATTTTACTACATTACTACTTAATGAAAGCTGCGTAATCTGTCAGCCAAGAGTATACTATATATATATATATATATATATATATATATATATATATATATATATATTAAAAAAGCAAAACATTTTTGTTTTTATTTTAAACCAATAACCTGTTTGCACAAACTGTATTTTATGACACTGTTGGTAGAAATACAGTAATTAAAATTCATAAATATGAAAAAACAAATGCATTACTGTGGATCCTGATCATGTGACACATGGGCTTGAAACTACAGAAGGCCTATAGCTTGTATTGACAAACTTAATTTTCTAGTTAAATACAAAAGCATTTTTCTAAATTTTCATGTCTATATGAACTTAACTTTCATAAACGCAGCACAACCAGTGGAGTGTATTAATCATTTAATAAGATAAATGTCAATTTATTTTTGGGAAGATGTTATATTTTGCGCAGTACAGTAGCGGTTGCGCATGCGTACTGCGCAGCAGCGGCGCGCGGCGTTACTTGATAGGAGTCTGGCGCGCTTTTGAGGTGAGTCTCTTGTAACGTTACCTGATGTTTAATTAACTATATCATGGTGTTATGAAATATATACAAAACGATGGAGGTATAAAATGTGCATTTAGGAATGTCTATAGGAAGTTTTCTGGAGCAATCTGTTCATCCCGCGCTATTTTGATTGTTAACGGTGTTGCTAACATAGTTAGCCAAACGTCAGCTACTAAAGATAAGATTTTATTTACAGATCAAGGTTTTTTTTCATATATTTGTGATATTTACATATAATAAAGTGATAAAAGGTATATTTTCCATGTTAATCAGAGTTTTTGTCCTTTCTATTTCTGGAAAACAACTATAAAGAAAACTGCTCTGGTTGTGGTTTCCTCCTCAGGCAAAAAGATTAATTCAGGAGTGATTATTTACCATCAGGTGAAACTTATTAAATGAATTAATACTCTACTCGATGAAAAATGACTTTTAGTAAAAGTTGTTTAACGTGCTGTAACTGGAATGTTAATGTTGTGAAAAGATTCCATTGGATAAATAAAGGGAATGAAGTATCTGCAGCTCTTGGAGAATATGAAGCTGATTATATTGACTAACACCCTCAGGTAGGCATGAGAATTACAGCTCATGGTTTACTTGTATTCATGTTTAATCAAAGCAGGTGTGTGTCATCCTCCATAATACAGTTAGGAGAAATTCCACCGGAACACCAACACCACTCCATGAGGTTGAGCACATTAGCCTGGACCAATCAGCTGGCAGAGGTGATGTCATGACACTGTGTTTTACTTGAATACCAATAATATCACATCGGTACACCAAATAGTCTTTACTGCTTTTTTATTTTGATAATCACATTAAAAATGTGCTTTATTAACTATTAATGCATCACAATATGTACACTGCATGATTAAACAATCACGTACAGTAGCTTGATATACAGTGGCCCCAAGCCACACTGCATGAAAGTCAATTCATTTGATTATTTTCTTGGCACATGCAGAAAACACAACATTTGTAACAAAAAAGTTTTTCATAAGTTTTGTTTTTTTGCCGCAAAAACATTAAGTGGCTTGTCCACATCTCCAGTACAGAAATATGGGAACACCTTCTCTGGAAATCCACCTGTGTAGGTGCACAAACTTCTGTTTCTGAAAGGGTCGATGAATCTCAGCTCTCCTTTTTCAAAGTCCAGCTGCAGTCTGATGACATTTGGCTTCTCATTGCTCTTAATATGGCTGACATGTTTATTTCCTTTCTTGTATTCATAATCAAAATAACGAAAACACCAAAAACGACTCTTTGGATCCATTTTGTAAAGTTTTTGGCGGTTCACCGTTTCCCCCACCACTCCCAGCGTCCAGTTGTTGTTGTTTCTTACCTCTACGTCCCAGCAGTGCACACCTGAGCTAAAGCCCTGTGAGGCCAGCACTCCCACATACAACCTCTTTGGGTTATCAGACACATGTATTTTCTTTTTTTTGTACTCAACACTGGTGCAATCCTCTGACACCTGCAGGTCTGGAGGTTACTGGAGGCTGTGTCTGGATCCAGAGTCACAGGAGCTGAAACACAGATGACTGTAAACTATAGAGCTTTTCATCAGTCAACAAAGTCACATCTTTATTTTCAATAATTGCTGGGATCAGATCATATAGATAAACACCACCAAATAGGACATAATATCAAATGAATAATATCCTAATATCAAGTTCTTAATACTGTACTGCAGTATTATACCACCACTATACTGTATAAAAAATCTTTTAATAGTATTTCAACTTGCTACTCACCATGAAACTAGCCAAGGAAACTGATGTGACGTTAAAACATCAACCAACCAATTATCAGTCAGTACCAGTGTACTACTGCCAGTGTCAGAATATGTTTTTGTGTTGTAATTGAAAGAACTATTTCCTCACCATCATGTCTTTCCAAATCTCTGTGCTGTTTTTTTTGTTCCACACAATGAAAGTGGATGTTGACCAGTGGATTGGTCCAAAAATACAATTTTGTTTTTTTTATAGTATGTTATGTCATGAACTGTATGAAAAAGAGCTGCACAAAGTGTAATTTCCAAGTGGAAAAAATCCATGGGAAAGAAAACAGCATAGCACGATTTGGAAAAAACATTTGGGTAAGCAAATTATGTACGCGATCAGAGTCCAAGCAGACATTATTACTTACACTTTTCCACAAGGTTCTGCATTCTGGCCCATGTAGTGAAGATCATTGTCTGAATATGATGGTACTGAAATTCTTCTTGTTCAGGGGTCGTGTTCAGTACTGATGGCCGTTTGAGTCTGTGTAGATAAACAGTAAGATATTTGGTGTTCACTGGGTAAAACAGGATTGCATCTGTAACCAAATGCTAATTGGGAAAGACTCACCTTTTTAATGTATCGTTGTAATTCTGAATGAGAAATAAAAAAGCAATTAGTGCTCAGTCATGAGCAAACATCATGAACATTGGTTATCAGACACATTTGCATCAGATTGCAGCTCTCTGATGGACTAGTTTTGTCTATGGTGTCGTGTATCGTTCAGTATTTGTTCTGTACCTGGAGAAATGTGATGTTTTCTGCTTCCATATCCTGCCAGACGGCTGCCATCCTCTCAGACAGATCTGATATCTGTGTGGACAGCTCCTTTATTCTGGCCTTGAGTTTGTCATCTTGAAGTTTCGTTTCTTTATGCAAGGATCTGATGCGTTTCTCCTCCTCATCTCTGAGAAACTGATGGAGCTTCTCAAATTCCTTCTTGATCTGGTTTTCATCCGTACTAGTGTGTTCCTGAAATGGTTTAACCCTTTCTGTTAACAATGTAAATGTTGACTACTGATTACAACACTAATGGTGCGTTTTAATCATTAATTCACAATTTTGAACTTCCCAAGAAGTTCTGAACACACTATCACCACATACCTTACTGAGCTCAGCCTGTTTCACACAGCTCTCACTGGTTTTCTTGAGTTTATCAAGGGTCTCCTGCAGTCTGTCCATCTGTGTCTTGAGATCTCCCTAGAATCACATAATAAACTCTTAATATTGAGCATAAAGAAGCCAGAAGTCAGTCAGATCAGATTCAAAAATCTTCATACCTTTAAATTCCCAGCAGCCTCGTCGAGAGGAGAACACTTGTGATTTTCATGCTTCTTTGATGTGTAACAGACCACACAGATGGGCTGCTGGTCCTCGAAGCAGAAGAGTTTGAGAGCCTCTTTATGTTCTGGACAAACATCTCCTGAAACAGCAGTGGGTTTTCTCTTCTTGAAGGACTCACAGAGCGCTCTGAACGCCAGGCTCTTGGTGGGCTCGTCTTGTGAGCATTCCTTGCGACAGACCGGACACTGCGGCACATCCTGAGTTCTCCAGAAACGCTGGAGACATTCCTCACACAAACTGTGGCTACATTTCAGAGTGACCGGATCAGTGAAGATATCACAACAGATGAGGCATGTCAAGTCCTCTTCCAGAAAGGACAAAGTGTCTGCCATGACTGAAGTCAGTTCTCAGCCAATAGAAGTTTCAGCTGAAAGTGTAGTAATAGTAATAGCTGCTTTACTTCTAAAACTCACTACTTTTACTTACTGGAGATACTGTGAAAACCTGCTTACCTTTCCCTACCACACCCAACCCTTCTTAACTTTAGATTATGTAAAAGATCTATCAACTCCTCCCTTAAGGATGTCATATTACAATGAATAACAACCAGGAAATGATCACATAGTGTGGTTGCACCTGTTCAGCATGAAGCCTTACTTAAATTAGAGCATACATTTTATATTCAGGGATTAGCAACTACTAGTTAGTTTGTAACGGACTTGTATGCTTAATATGGTTGAATGTACACTAAATTTCAGAATGCAGTGGCAACTCTTGCACTGATTACATACATTAATAGGGCAGTGCACCGATATTTAATAATTATTTACTGTCCATGTATGATAGCAGTAGGGAAATGTCCCGAGGATGTGTAAATGATGATAGAGTTTTCATTTCTGAACTATGATTTTAATGTCAGCAGGAGCCACAGTGACCACGGAGTAGGATCTGAGTTGTATAAAACTGTCACTAGATGGCGGTTGTCACTGGTAGGTTTTTCTGTTACCAGATGCACTGTTGTGATTGTTTGTTGGTGTGTTTTCAGCTGACTACATCGTGATGCAGTTTGGACGTGTGGCGGAGGACATCTTCACTCTGGGCTATAACTCATTGCAAGAAACAAGTATGAGTTTTATCAGAGCAGGTGTTGCAGGTATGTGCCATCCTTCACAGTATTGCCAATATAAGAAAGGGGCAAATGCCAGCAGTTTGAAGTTGAGCCCAGTACTTTGGACCAATCAGCTGGCAGAGGTGACATCACCACACTGTATTTCAGTTAAAATTCAGTAGTATCACACGGGTACATCAAATAGTCTTTATTGCTTTTTACATCGATAATCACATTAAAATCTGCCTTATTAATGCATCATCATTTATATAGAAACATTGCATGATTAAATAATCACACTACTGGACATACAGTGGCATGAAAAAGTATTTGGACACTTGAGCCATAGTATATTTATAATGGTCATTTCATTTAAAAAAAATCAAATGCCTTTTTTTTTAAAGATGGACAAATGCACAAAACATAACATGCACTCATGGATATCTATGGTGTTTAGCATTTACTTATTTAATCATGTGTAAAAAAAAATGTCATGTTAATTAGACTTTTTGTTTATTTGCTGGGAAAAGACTCAGTGTTGTGTCCAGATCTCCAGTGCAGAAATATGGAAACACTTTCTCTGGAAATCCACCCGTGTAGGTGCACAAACTACTGTTTCTGAAAGGGTCGATGAATCTCAGCTCTCCTTCATCAAAGTCCAGCTGCAATCGTATGATATTTGGCTTCTCATTGTCATCAATATCGCTGACAGGTTTTGTTCCTTTCTTGTACTTACCATCTACTTTACGAAAACACCAGAATCTATTTTTTGGATCCATTTTGCAAAGTTTTTTGCGGTTCACCATTTCCCCCATCACTCCTAGTGTCCAGTTGTTGCTCTCACCCACCTCTACGTCCCAGCAGTGCACACCTGAGCTGAAGCCCTGTGAGGCCAGCACTCCCCCTTGCAGCCTCTTTGGGTTATCAGACGCATGCAGTTTCACTTCTACGTACTCAACACTGGTGCAATCCTCTGACACCTGCAGTTTACTGGAGGCTGTGTCTGGATCCAGAGTCACAGGAGCTGAAACACAGATGACCATAAACTACAGAGCCTTTCAGCAGTCAGTACCAATGCACTACTATCCATGTGTTTGTGTTTTGTTAGGTAGGTGGGTAGGTAAATGAATGAATGAATAGGGGGCAGTTGTGGTCTAATGCTTAGGGAGTTGGACTTTGAGCAAGGCACCAAACCCCCAACTATTCCCCGGGCACTGCAGCAAAATAGCTGCCCATTGCTCTGGGTGTGTGTTCAAAGTCTGTGTGCTTGTTCACTACTCACTGCTGTGTGTGTGTGTGTGTGTGTGTGCACTTGGATGGGTTAAATGCAGAGCACAGGTTCCGAGTATGGGACACTCACATTTACTCTCCTTCATGTCTTTCCAAACCTGTTATTTTTTTCTGTTCTACCCAATAAAAGTGGATGGTGACCAATGACTTAGTCCAAAACTTTAGGTCCGTTTCATGGCATGTCAGAATTAGCATTACAAGAGTCCAACATGTAAAAAGCATTTACGTTATTGTAGAATTCATAATCACAACTCAGAATTTTCTTAGAGCTCTGACTCGTATGACCACTACAACTACAGCGTTACCTGGTTACACTCAAAATGACAGTGGCTTCAGCAGTAAAATGTAGTTAATCAGTGATTTCGTGATATATTCAACTGATAAATTCGAGTCCAAGGATATGAACAGCTCCAAGTAGAATGTCACATGTTATCATTTTGTAATTATGGCAATCACAACATGCCCATGAACGCAACATTTCATGGTGTTTTTGGTCCATGTTGGACAGCCTCTGGTCATTGTGAACTATATGGAAAAGAGCTGAATGATGTTTTCCATATGTGTTCCATGGAAAAGAATAACAGCATACAATCTAAGCAGAGGCCATTACTTACGCTGTTCCACAAGGTTCTGCATTCTGGCCCAAGTGGTGAAGATCATTGTCTGAATGGGCTGGTGCTGATATTGCTGTAATACAGGGGTCCTGTTTGATACTGATGGGCATTTGAGTCTGTCACATAAAAAATTAGATATTTAGTGTTCAATGGGTAAAATGGATTTCAGTTATATAAAAAATGTTACTCGTGAAAGACTCACCTTTTTAATGTATTGCTGTAATTCTGAATGTGAAAAAATAAAGAGTAATTAGTGCTCTGCCACATTGAGCAAACATGAATATCGATTATCAGACATGCTTGCTGCAGATTAGAGCTCTCTGCTGGACTTTTGGTCCCTGGCATCTCATTGAGTGTTTACTTTGTACCTGGAGAAATGAGATGTTTTCAGCTTCCATGTCCTGCCAGAAGGCTGCCATCCTCTCAGACAGATCCGAAATCTGTTTGGACAACTTTTCTATTCTGGCCTTGAGTTTCCCATCTTGACGTTCCATTTCTTTGCGCAAGGATCTGATCTGTTTATTCTCTTCCTCTGTAAGAAACTGATGGAGCTTCTCAAATTCCTTCTTGATTTGGTTTTCTGTTATACTGGTGTGTTTCTAAAATGGTTTAAGAAGATTTAGTCCTTTAAGTTGATGTAAATCTTCACTACTGATTACAATACTAACACACCTTACTAACACATACCTTAATGAGCTCAGCCTGTTTCACGCTGCTCTTTTGGGCTTTCTTGAGGTCCACGAGTGTCGTCTGAAGTCTGTCCATCTGTGTCTTGAGATCTCCCTAGAATCAGATAATAAACTCTTAAAGTGCATATTGCAGGTAAATTTATTTTTTCTCCAATTGAATATATAACCTTGTATGAAAATACCATATGAACCGTTAATGCAGGATTTGAAAACGTTTTACAAGACGTGAGGGCAAACATTTTGAAGAAAAAGTGACCCTTTCCTTGACAGTTCTCAAAACCTGCTTTTTTTTCAACATCGTGTTATATTACGTCACGTAAGGGAGTCGTTGCTTTGAGGGGGCGTGAGTCACCGTGCGTTCCAAACGGGATATATCGCCCTCCGAAGGGCACTTCGGAGTGAAAACGATCATGGCCGCCATATTGAAGTGTCGTTCCAAACCGAAGTGCTCAGAATTAGCCACTTCAAAGGGCCCTTCGGAATGAAGGATTTCGAAGGGTACAACTGATGGAAACTTCGGGCCCCCATGATCCTTTGCGCTGATTCTTTGCATGATGACGGCGCCTCCGTATAATGATGCAGAAGGGCACTTCAAGAAACAGTTGTTTGGTCCCCTACACCCTTCAACCCTTCGAAGCTCTAACTCCGGAGGGTAAACCCATTGAAGGGATTAGGGCATAGGGATGAGCCCTTCCGAATGGAGCGCAGGGTCAGTGTGTTTTCGGTAGTCATTTTTATTTCAATTTATCATCGTCATGGTAAATTATTGTGTTTGTGGAGGTAGTACTAACTCCAGCCTGTCAGGACATGGAGTCCACAGGTTTCCTAACAAGAAATAGGATGGTATCTTCTGGGCCTCGGTGCATTAATGCGGGTAAAGAGACCGGACTTCACTAATGCATCTGCTTCAAACACCGCGGTGATGTGTAACTTAGCAATCATTTTATACCGGAAGATTATCATCTGGGCGATATGATGCAGTTCAACATGGGATACCGAAGCAAGAAGCGAGTGAGACTCAGAGCTGATGCACACAGCACCTTCATCGGGTCCCGGTCAGTCTGTGTTCTGCCGCCGGCGGGAGACATGATGCATAACGATCCGTCAGAGATGTTGCTCCACAAAAATGTCAACTGTGCACCATAAGTCTTGTTTTTTAACATTTGCTAACTACCAAATCAGTGAACATAATTATTTAAATAATGAGATAAATATTGTTAATTCTAAGGTTTAAATATTAAGGTTTTCATTCCCATTATCCACACATAAAACCCCAGTTCACGCTGATGGACTAGTTGGTATTATTGTCTTATTTGTCACCGCAGTTGTTCTTTAAAATAAAACCATTTGCGGGTTTGTCCTTTATTTTACTGAACTACAGTGAATGATCATCATTTCCAAAGTTTGTGCTTATCAACCGATCCTAAAATAATGAATATGGGCAAAGAATAATATACAAAATAGACAATGTACAAAATAGCAAAAAACACAATATATAATATAGACAATTATGCATGTACAGTTATGCACATATCATAACTGTACATACATAGTTGTCTATATTATATATTGTTTTTTGCTATTTTGTACATTGTCTATTTTGTATATTTGTATATTATTCTTTTATTATCTGTGTCCTGTCTTGTCGCTGTGACACTGAGGAGCTTCTGTCACTAAAACAGATTCCTCGTATGTGTAAACATACCTGGCATTTAAGCTCATTCTGATTCTGATTCTGATTACAAAACAGCTAAATCTCAAATAGTGGATAATTTTTATCAACATCGCCCAGCTAAAACTGCTCAATGACTACTTCGTGTACTGTGAAAAGTGCAATAATATCTGAGTTCATTTAACGTACTATAGCATAGGTAGGACTATATCATGGTCACGAATTAAGAATTTGTGACTTAATTCGTGAGCCGCTCATATTACACAGCTCTGTTCTGCCTGAAGTACTCAGAGATGCCATCACCAAGCGTTTGACAGGAACTTAATCTTAATTCATCATAAAAAAACAAAAAAACAAAACACATTTGCTAATTGATTCTAACTGAAATCCCTGTTGTTAGCACTTAAAATTTCTGTAGTACAGCCAAACAGCGTAGATCATTCATAAAAACGCATATAAAAGAATGCTCATGCGCAAACGTCTACACCAATAAGATCTGCTGTATTATAAACCAATGAAATTGGGGGTGGGCACAGTGACGCGTGTCGCCCCACCTTAATGTGTCGCCCCGCCCCATCGTCCAGGGTGCACTCTGGGGCTACTCGATGTGATGGAGGCCAAGTGGAAAAGCATGGTCAGCAGTGAATGAGATCTAAACGTTTGCTTGCTTCTCCCAGCATATGCTGTCTGAGAGTGTTATACTGCAGGTCACCACAGGCTCCACGAGAACGCAGCACTGTCTTGTCTTCCACTACACCTGCTCCCCTTTCCAGATCCCTCCAGAGGATCAACAAGATCAGGCTGTTGGCGTCTATCTAGCATTCACGATTTAACACACTTTAACAACACATTAGTGTGATACCCACACTGAAAGATTGTTAAATGTTTTTTAATATGTCAGATGGTATATTTTTCTATTGTGAGTATATGTTTGGTACATCTAGTCAGACACTGCACATCAAGTGTGGGGGTTACATTCTCCACTAAGACTCAGTAACTCCATGCAGAACTGACTTTCCTCAGCTGTGACCATGGCCTCGCATTTACCACAAACACTTAATGAAACAAAAACGTGTTAATCTCTCTCCTGCGGTGATGAGACACCGCTATATCACGAAACGTTAGTGTCAGATATTAACGAGCGAGTTTTCAGATGCGGAAGTAAAATTTTCTCACAAAAACGACTCCAGAATCATTAATAGCGTATTTTAAAGTATATTTTAAAGAAAATCTAGTTCCTACATTATTTTATCTATACATCGACTCACTGGGGTCTCTAACCTGCAATATGTTCTTTTATATTGAGCTTGAAGATACCAAAAGTCAGTCAGATCAGATTCCAATCTCCTCGTACCTTTAAATTCCTAGCAGCCTCCTCGAGAGGAGAACACTTGTGATCTTCATGCTTCTTTGATGTGTAACAGACCACACAGATGGGCTGCTGGTCCTCGAAGCAGAAGAGTTTGAGAGCCTCTTTATGTTCTGGACAAACATCTCCTGAAACAGCAGTGGGTTTTCTCTTCTTGAAGGACTCACAAAGCGCTCTGAACGCCAGGGTTTTGGTGGGCTCATCGTGAGAGCATTCATTGTGACAGACCGGACACTGCGGGACGTCCTGAGTCTCCCAGAGAAGTTGGAGACAATCCTCACATAAACTGTGGCTACATTTCAGAGTGACCGGATCGGTGAAGATATCACAACAGACGAAACAGGTCAAATCCTCCTCCAGAAAGTCCAAATCCTCCGCCATGATTGAATTCAGTTCTTAGTAGAAACACTTAATACTGAAAAAGACTAAAGAAGCAGGCAGTCTCTACTTCTAAAACACTGTAAATTAGACTTTGCACTACTGTTGGAGATATATTGCGAAACCTACTTTCCCTCACACCCCACCCTTTCATTTGAGTCATTAACTTTCGTTTCACTAGAAGCATTAGTAAACAACTCCTCCCTCCAGAATATGACATAGCCATTAGCCAGGGCCAGTGCGTGCATATAGGCGAACTACGTCCCATTCACACGGGGCGTCGGCGTCAACGCTTGACGGAGGGTGTGTCTGAAGCTTGGCGCCGTCTTAAGGCCAATTCACACCACACAGACAAATGCCAACAAACTCCAACAAACAAGTTGGCTCAAGTTGGCCGTTGGATTTAGAATCTTATGAAAAATAACTGTCATGTTCACACTGCACCAACAGACATCGACCAGCTCTCGACTGCGGAGAAAATGGATGATCCTATATCTATAAGCATGTTCAGTCGGGTGAAAACAAACTCCAACCAACGCCAACAGGGGTAACACACTGATCCAACAAACTCCAACAGACTAGTTTGTTGGCGTTTGTCTGTGCAGTGTGAATTGGTCTTTAGTGACAACAGCCAATCACCTTACTTTTCTGGTGTTGCGTGAACAGGATTGGCTAGTGTCTGCGCTAGGGTATTTGCATAAGGCGATCTGATTGGCTGACGCCTGCATTGGTGCTTCAAAAGTTGAAAAGTTTTCAACTTCTGCCGCAAGCAACGGACCCAACGTGACGCGACAGACCCACAATTCAGTTCGACAACACTTGACGTCATTCAAAGTAAATAGGTGCGTTCGACTTGAAGCACGGCTACAGACGGCAATCGACGAGATGCCACATGTGACAGTGGCGTAGCGTCGGCGCCGGTGTCATGAGAAATCGTGTCTGGTTAGGACCCCAAGCGATCCCGTTGGCTCAAATTACTTTTAATAAGTACTCTCTTTAGTGCCTGAATACAATTCCTACAAAATCATGTAATAATAAATGCTGTTTAAACTACATTATAATGATAATTAATGTCTGTATGCATTAGCTTATGTACTAGCATAGCATACAGATACCTGATTAGCTCCATAGCTTATTTTATACACGAATTTGTACTTATCCTACATGTTCACAATTTTTTTTTAAATTATGTTATAAATTAAGTGTTAAATGTCAAATGTTTTATTTTATAAATAAAACGAATTAACGATTTTTTTAAACTTAATAGGATATTATAACTTTTATTTATTAATTAGCAGTTAATTAAGTGTAAGAAATTACGTTTAATTTGTTTCATTATGCACTAATTTGTTCTATTATGCACTATATAGTAAGCCATACGTTTTTACATTAATATCTATATGTATTTATTTAGGCAGTGGGATCACCTATTAGAAGTAATTTGAGCCAATGGGATCGCTTGGATCGATTTCAAGGGGGGACTCGATTTCTCATGACACCGGTTCAAGTCAGACAAATTTTCTAACCGGCATGCACTGCTTCAAGTCAGCCGCCGATCGGTCTGCGAAGTGCTGCATGAAGTTGAACGACACCCGGTGGGAATGCAGATATTGTAGTTTATCTTTTGGGCATTCGTTTGGAAATATTGCACTCATATCAACAAGTTATCACCCCCTTAGTTATTCTAAATCGAAATTAACTTTGCTTTATAGTAATGCCGCCCCCCACCTGAGCGAGTCAGTAGGCTACTCTCAGAGCCGTTCCTCCCTATACGCAGAATACACAAGCTACCCTTGCTCTCAAACATGTTTTAATTTCGTTTTTGAATTTGGCCAGCGGTTATGAAAACATTAATAATCATTTATTTTAATGCAGTGCGCTGTCACCCTCTCTACGTAAAAATGAGTCAAATCATGAATGTCGTACAGTCTCTTGCTCAAGACAAAAAAAAAACGTGTTGAAAGCGTACCGAGCCGCGGAAGAGATACTGTTTCTCGAGCGCTTTCCGTGTTGGTTGACCCACTGAAGTGATTACCAGCTTGCATCAGTTGCTTTAACTCTAAAAATCACAGTTATTTTATTGCAACATTTTTCAGTGTTTGGGTAGTTTTTGTGTAACCCAGCTCCTAGGACAGTCGCAACAACCCAGTGCGAGCAAATATATATTCTCCTTCGGGTGAGAGCAGTTCTCAGTGCCGCTGACTTTGGTCAAATATAGGTTTGTTTCATTTAATCTATAAAACAGTAAACCATTTTATTTTATGCAAAGCAAACCAAGTCACCTAAACAAGCCGCATTGGTCTTTTTGCGACTATGAAATGTTTTATTTTTTACTTCTAAAATGCTTGTTAAACGAGTTTAAATGTAAGAAATGTTGTATAGCCTACATGTTTAAATGGAAAAGCAGGCCTGTTTGACGAAAAATAAAGGCATTTAGGCAAGAAAGAATAAAATAAATAAATGAAAAACTAAAACAAAACGAAACCAACAGCAACTAAATAAAATAATCAAAAATAAATAATCGTTTTCTAATCAATCTCAGCATGCTTTAATTTTGTGTCGCTAGTGGTTTGCGTCAATAAACTGTTAATAAAATGTCAATAAAATGTTTTTGGTCTGGCTCTGGAAGTGTTCTGTTAATTCTGCTAAACTTTAATTACTAAAACTAAAACGGAAACTAAAATTTATAAAAACTATAGGCTAGAAAACGGGTCACAAAATAAAAACTAAAATTAACCGAATTATTAAAAATAAAAACGAAACTGAAATTTATAGCGAAAGTTGAAAGCAATATTAAAATAAAAACTAATTTAAAAATGCAAAACTATAATAACCCTGACACGAACATCTTTCATTGGAGGAAGGGGATCCGCCAAATGAGATGATCGGAATTCAGAGGTGCCAGATACGGACCGGTGTCCTGACATTTTATCCTACCCGTCAGATTTAACTACCAGGGTTTACTGCGCATGCGCACATCAATATTTCATCCTTTTTCTCACGCTGAACAACAATATTTAATGCATCTGCATCACTGTAAGGGGTAGGTTTAGGGTTGGGGTAGGTGTAGACGTTAATAAATCACAATCTAATAGGTAGGAAAAAATATTGTTGGTTTCCGGTATCCCTTCTACACATAATTAAACACATAATTACTGAATATACACTACTGTAAGGGTAGGTTTAGGGTGTGATAGGTGTAGACATTAATGAATCATAATTTAACAGGTAGCAGGTTTGTTCAGATTAAGCCCCGAGTACGAAGAGCTATGCACACCAGGGCTGCGTTCAGCCCCGATAAAACGGTGCAAAACGTTTATTAAACGGAAACGGTGGTGCGTTGAACACCCTGTTCTGATGACGCACGAGTTGCAGCTATGGCAGCTGAGAAGGCCATTCTTTGTGTTCTTTCTGAAGAATTCTCGGAGCCTGATGAAATCGGTATAAATACGTGTTTAATACTGCAGAATACGCTTGATGTTACAGTCACTGCCCTTGCCCTCCAGAATAAAAGAGAACATCTCAATCGAGTGAAGGGATTTGTGGAAACTTTGGTTCCTAATTATTGTGATCCAACATTTGCCTCGCATTTCAGGATGAAAAGAAATTTCAGGTGAAGGATAAACCACTTCTTACCTCCGAGACTGTGTTATGATCTATATGACATTATTATTTGTATTGTGAGTATTAGGCTTATCATTATTGCTGATCACGGTTGTTGTGCTATGATATTGTAATATTTACCATAATATAATCAGAGCCTAGAAAAGTTTATGAAAGTGTCACTCCACAATACATTAGCAAAATATATAAATATGTATAGTATTTTTATGTTGCATTAATCAGTGTCTAGCACACCTTCCTGAGGAAAGGATATGGACCAGAAGACATTGCAATTATTACATGATATTTAGACAGACTTAAAGAAGTTCCAGATCTATACTTGTGCTCTTATTATTTCAGTTATTTTGACTTTAATGTAAACAAACATGTGCAAACAATATACTTGTTCTTGTGAATTGTTGCGTATACCGAGCTGCAGCAGACACATATTAAAGGACTTCACTTGGACCCATTGTGTGGTCTGTCTCTTTAATACCTCGTGGTTTATATACACGTTGCTGCTGATTGGGCTGACTTTTTGACTCACCCACCAAACAAGAGAAAACCTATCTCAAACCCTGGTGCACACCGTTTCCAGGAAACACGTCGTTCAACCCGGAAACCGAAGCAAAACGTTGGGCACCGGTGTGAACCTGAACGTGCCCCAGCTGTTTTGCGCTGCTCACCTGGAATTCTCCCAAATCTTCCCATGGCCACTTCAGGCTTGTACACTTAATTTGCGTTTACAGCTATACTAGTGGTATTTATTTATTATTATTATTATTATTTTATTATTATTATTTTTAACGTTACAGTAGGGGAAAAAAACATGCCCATGTCTGCTTTTATTTTAATGCAGTTGTATCAATTAAAGAAATTCTCCAGTCTTTCACATGCATCTTTAAAATCGTATTTAATTATGAGAGTGAAGTGGGGGCACGGTTTGCCTAGAGCCGCAGTTGAGCTTGCGCCGGCCCTGCCACTAACAACCACATGGGACAGTTTCACCTGTTCAGTCCTTAAATTGAAGCATACATTTTACATTAGGGCATTAGAAGCCCCTTGTTAGTTTGTAACTGACTTGTTTTTTTTTATTTGGTTAACTATATTCTATAATGCACCAGTATTTAGTAATTCATTAGTGTCCAACTAGGCAAACGTCGTAGGAGTGAGTAAATAATGACAGAATTTAATTTCTGAACTATTCTTTTATGTCAGCAGGGGCTGCAGTGACCACAGATTGGGAGAAACGAGCTGAATTGAAGAAAGTCACTAGATGGCAGTATGCATCCATGTAATTTGACTTTAGGACATTGAAGGGTATTTCAGATAATTTCACATTTGATTTTTCTTTAAAAGAAAATCAAAAACCCACAAGTGGTTCCCAAACAACCTCACTCTCTTGCAGGTGTGCAAAAAGAAGTCCGTTGTCGGTAAATTCTCTGTGTGTTCATGTGTGTGTTTCCTTTTATTTCATTAGCTTGTTTTTCTCCAGCATATGGTGTCTGAGAGTCCTACAGCTAAACGAAGATCAGTTCATTGCATGGCTCTTATTAATCACAGTGGGGTCCTGCAGCTGCTGTTTCTACATGCATTCGTCATATGCATAAAAGGTTAGTTCACTCAAAAAAAGAAAACTTACTCTCCTTCATATTCTTTCAAAGCACAATTTGAATGTACTCTATGGGTTTTTGTAGTCATTTTTGCGTCTTGGGAGACTATAGTCTGTTGTATATAATATAACCAAAAATTCTCCTTGTTTACTTTATTCCTCAGGAAAAAAGCTAACCACAATGTACAGGTTTGGAATGACTAGGGTGAGTAAATAATTACATAATTTCCTTTATTATGTCAACTTTTCCTTTAATAAATAGAAAAAATGAGAAATGTAAAGAGCTAGAGTATTGCACAGCCAGAAAGACAGATCGGAGGCAGGCGCTGTGATATTTGAGGGGCCCAGGTGTTTCTGTCGGGATTCTGTTATGTGTGCTCATCTCCCAGGGCTCTTCTGCGCTGTCTGCGGCGCTTCATCCATGTGGGACGCGACGCTGCATCAAATCCTCTACAATGCTGGCGCAATTTGTTTGTTCACCAATATTGTCAATGTCAGTTTTCCTCCTCTCTTTCACGCTGTCTCTCTCTCAAACAGCCCTTACATCAGAATTGGCAAAGCCTCTGTCCGAACTCCAGTCGGCCAAACACTGCAAGAGCTTTCAATCAAAGGTTATCATTTTCCATAAAAACAAATTCACCTTGATCCTTATCTGTTAAAGGAACAGTTTGTCCCAGATGATCTTCACTCTTCAAAATAAAGGTTAAAAAAGAGGATTTTTGCACAAAAAAGCTTTCAGTGAACAGTTCTTAAGTTAAAAAGAACCATTTATTTTTTCACTATGAAGAACTTTTTGTGGAATGGAAAGATTCCATGGATGTTAAAGATTCTTCATAAAGAACCTGAGTGTTCTGTCATTATTATACTTTTCATTATTTGATTCCAAACCCATTAAGAGCTGCATAAAGATTCTTTTATGTTTTATAGTAAAAAGTATAGTATATGAGTTTGAAACGACATGAGGATGAGTAAATAATGGCATTATTTTATAATGAACTAATCCTTTGACATAACAATATATCATTTTGCCTGGCTAAGTAATATTCTGTGGCCCTTTGGAAAGCTAAATTAAGTGTTTTATACAAAATTTAATCTTTGATAGTATATGAATAATCTATCCAATAAATTAATTATACCATGTCAAAAGGCTTCTTTGCATGCCCTCCACGTTTGTAGTGGCGGACCTCGGTGTATGCGTAATGGGTGCATCTTATTTCAGCTTTCACACATGAATTCAGACCATCGCAGAAATTTGATTAAATGCACAATTTCACCAGATGGACCAGAGCTGCTTACAAAGTGCCAGCCACCTTTTCAGCTGATGTCTCATCTCTGTGGTGAACAGTGGGATATATAGACAAACAGACCATCAATGCCAAGGGCAAAGACACAAAGTTTTCTTGAAAGGGCTCTTGATATGCAGGTGCATCTGTCCAGGTTGTTGTGGGTAATGGAATACTTCAAAACAGGCACACATTCATATCTAATTCTGGTCATGTCTCACAGGAAAAGAAAACCTCAGATGAGATCTCTTTAAAGGAATGGTTCTCCCATAAATGAAAATGTGCTCACCCTCAGGCCATCCAAGATGTAGATGAGTTTGTTTCTTGGAGAAATTCAGCTTTCCATCACTTGCTCACCAATGGATCCTCTGCAGTGAATGGGTGCCGTCAGAATGAGAGCTGATTAAAATAATTCACACCGTTCCAGTCCATCAATTAACATCTTGTGAAGCCAAAAGAAACAAATCCATCATTAAGACATTTTCAACTTCAATCCAATGCTTCCGGCTAAAATGCAAGTTCTCTATACATATTATCGCTTTCTCCAGTGAAAAAGCAGATATCTCTCCTGAATTAGGAGAGGAATCTGCACAGATCAAGTACTGTTTTCAAATGTGGGTGTATTGTAATGTGAGGGACAACAGGAGATGGACTTTTCACTGGAGGAAGCGTTTTTATGGATTATGGAGTTGAAGTTTAGACAGAAGCAATGTTTTGAAAATAAAACATCTTGATAGATTTGTTTCTTACAAACATGCAGATTTTGGCTTCTCAAGGTGTTAACTGATGGACTGGAGTGGTGTGGATTATTGTGATGTTTTTATCAGCTGTTTGGACTCATTTTGGCGGCACCCATTCACTCCAGAGCATCCATTACTGAGCAAGTGATTTAATGCTACATTTCTCCAAATCTGATGAATAAACAAACTCATCTACATCTTGAATGGCCTGAGGGTGATGCCATTTTATAGCAAATTTCCATTTTTGCATGAACTATTCCTTTAATGCCTCACTTGTTTCTCCTAGACAGCAATGAAATCCTTCAACAGCTGAGTGGAGAATAACATGCATTGATGAAGTGCTCAAAATAAGACCAGGAACATGTCAAACATGCAACTTGAGCAATATAGGCATCCTCTAGTGGATGTTATATGGATTTGGCTGCAGGGATTGAGGACTAAAGCCATGAGACGGCCAATGTTCAAGCTGTAGAATCGTGCTTTTTAAAGGTGTAACGTCAATTCTGAAAAAACGGAGATGACAGCAGCGCAATTGAGCCGAATCCCTCACCACTGCAATCTTACCTGTCTTTAAAAAAACGCTTGTAGGTTGTGTTCGGGAGATTAATTTGCACCTAGAAATGTCTCACATTGTTTTGTTTTTCTTCCAGGGCAATATAGAGAAACGCATGTTCTGTGCTGGTGGGATGGAGAAACGAACCAGATCTCTGGGACATTTGGAGATTGGGTTCCACTGTGATCTGCAGCAGTCAGCTGCTACTGTAGAGCTGTCAGTCTGGAGACGGGACACATGCACACAATCAGGTACAGAGTGATGAATTTCAACATCAAAACGGACACAAAAACACACACGCACAAACACGTACACATGCAATTATACTTAAAGCTGCTCTAAGCAATTTCTGTGCCACAGGCGGCACCAAACCAAACGGCAAAATAACTTGATTCTTATGTTTTTCTGAAGCAAATTGCTTACAGGCATAAGTGAAAAGGCTCCGTGCATGTCTCTGTAGATATGCCTCAGTGTATGCAAGTATGAGATTATTTTCACTTACATTTATCCGCCAAGTGAAAATGGTTAGACTCGTCGTTTAGAAAAGTAATAACACACCTATCTTCAACAAGCCACATGATATTCATGCTTAAATGGTGCAGAACGAGTACAAAAGTTGAATTGCAAGCAGTTTTCAACATTGATAGTAATTAAGAAATGTTTCTTCATATTAGAATCAGCATATAAGAATGATTTCTGAAGGATCATGTGACTCTGCACAGCAAAAAAGCCAGTTTACATTTAACTCAAATTGTCAAACTCCCTCCATTGTGGAGTTAAAATAACACTTTCGAAAGTGTGAAATATATACATTACTTACGGAGTACATTTAAACACTTATGGTGGAAAACCCCTGTACTGAACCGTACCGTGCAGTGGAAAAGCGCCATTACGTCACGATAGTTCCTATGGAACTGTTTTAGACCCTACTCTGAAGTAACGGAGTTCTTCCAAACGGAGTTCCGGGAACTAAAACAGTTCCTAGTTCCCGCAGTGCGAACATGCCAAAAAGTGGGAAGTTCCACAATTAGTTCGGGTACTATGAAAAGGTTCCTGCGGTGCGAAAGGGAAAAATAAAAAAAGAAAGAGGGACATACGACATTAGACAAACTCAAGGGTGAGTAAATGATTATTTTCATTTTTGGGTGAACTATACCTTTAAGAAAAAACATTTAACTCACTGTAAGTGTATATTTTTTTGTAAAAGGAAAGTCAGTCTTACTGGAAAATGGGTCACAATTCCTGAATTTCATGCTGATCTCACTGCCCTGAGGCAGGGCTCCGCCTATCAAAATGAATGCACACAAATGCAGTGGCGCCTCCAGAAATCTTTCATTGGGGTGGCCAGATGGGGCCACTTAAAATCTTGGGGTGGCACACCAAAACTATAAACCCTAAAAATGTATTGGTGATTTAAAAAAAAAAATCCCATTGTTTTTGCCTTTTTGATGTCTATTCATGCCATTTTATTTTTTAGGAAAAAAATATGAATAAAATATATTTTTTCAAAAATTTTAATTTTCCATTTTTTTCTAATGCTTTAAACAATGTAATGACATGAAAAAAAGCTTTTTGGGGGGGGGGGGGTCTCAGGAGGATATAGCGGGCACATGACAGAATCGGGCAATGAAGTCAGCACACGCTTTTGACGCGTGCCATTTTGAGAACACTACAGAAAGAGCACGTTGTTTTCGCCTGTGTGGATACTTCAAAAGACGTTTGCTCTGCCTGTGTGGTTTACCTGTAACACGTTCAGAACGTGCGTTTTGTCCGACTCCAAACGCACGCATTCGACGCCCATTTCCTGTTATGATAAACGCACGTCAAAAACGCGCGTTTTTGGTGACTCCAAAGCGCGCGTCAAGAACGCGCGTTTCATAGGAAATCACACGTCGAAGAAGCGCGTTTTGATACACAAAACCGTGCGTTTCCGACGTGCGTTCGCCATAATCCCAAAGCGCGCGCTAAGAACGCGCGTTTTCATGCCTGCCTGACTGTGCATTAGGGATGAAATGCATAACTGATGCTACTAAAATTTATACTGGCCAGTGGGGTGGCCAGTGTGGCGCCATTGCACAAATGGGACAGAACATAAATAAATGACAGTAGAAGTATACCAAAAACTCATATCTGATCTGTAGTTCATGCTACTCATGTGAAATATTCTAAGTCTTCACTTTGAATGGTGAACAATTTAACTCACTCAGTATAAAGAGTTTAAGTATGTTGAAAAGTTATTTTAAAACATATACATATGAATATATGAAACATACACACACACACACACACAAATATGAAATATATATGGAAAAATCACTCAAATCCAATATAGTGACACTTCAACATTATGAAAACTCATTCAATTAATGCTTAACAATCACAAAATTTAGTCAGTAGACACAAGAAACAATTACTGATATAGTTTTTTAGATTTGGGCAGTTTACTGTGGTTTGATTTGACATCAATTCAAATTTCATCAGTGAGAAACATTTTGGATAGTTTAGGCACGCACAGCATACAAATACCATTATTAAATAATATTATTTTATAAAATACATATAGTAAATGAAGTAAAACACTTACTTTCGATGTTTTCCTTGTTATAACCATTCTTCCCCGTCTGCTCCGCATCGTGAAAGAAAATATCTCTCTGAGGAAGTGCAGGAGAGCACAGCACATAAATATTGCTATGAATAAATATGATGTTATAAAATAAATTTTAAATGAGGTAAAACGCTTACTTCTGGTATTTCCCTTTTCTGAGCGACCTTCGCGTCTGCACTGTTTAGTGCACAAAGTTTAGGCGTGCATAGCATTTAAATATCGTCATAAAGTAATATAATCTTATAAAATACATAATATAAATGAGGTAAAACAATTACTTTTGGTGTTTCCCTTGATAAAACCAACTTCCCAATCTGCGGTATTTCCCACATATTTCACAAGATCAGATGCTTGTCAGTGGTGCTCAGGATCTGTAAATCATTCATCATCATCCTCATCTCTCCTTACTCCGTTTAAGTGGAAAGTGAAATCTTATGTACTGTAATGGAACAGGCTACTGCTAGCACGAAGCTAACCATGTCCCTTTAGTGGCTCGCGTTATTTTATTAGAACACGTTATTTGCTTTCTGTGCCTTTCTGAATACAGACACCAACCCATCCCACACCAACTTCTGATTGTTCGGCTGGGGGCTGGCCTAGAACATGGGCGGGTTTATGCAAATGTTGGGGGGCGTAACTATTAGTGATCCCGACTGTTACGTCACAGTCTTTGTTATGTTCTGATTCGCCTATTTTTCAGTGGTCTTTTGCTTGCATGAGATTTTCATAAGGAGGAGGAAACAATGGTGTTTGAGGCTCACGGTATGTCTTTTCCATGTACAGAACTCTTATTATTCAACTATGCCAAGGTAAAGACAGTTTTCCATTCTATGGCACCTTTAAAATGGTAAATTACAACTTTGAGTCAAATGGCACACAATCTTACATTGAAATTGCTTGCTAATCTCCCACAATGCATTTAGAGCGACACGTTTACCTTGTCTGTTCAAGCAGTGTCAGTCTGCACATGAGAACAGAGAGTTCCTGAATGTGTCTTTGCACCGTGTAAACTGTGTGTTTGAGGATCACACTGCAGTGCAGGGCGATGAATGGAGGGACGGTGGAAATTCGTTGCTCAGGTAACCAGACGGCCGGCGTTTCCTCATGCGTGGGTAGATATAGACACGATCTGCTGGGATGCAAAGCAGGAATGCCTCATCTAGCAATTACAGCGCGCAGCACGGAGCAGCAGGCCATAGGAACTTTATTAAAGTTACACAAATGTCTCATATTTCTCTCGATAGACCAGACTCATTCTCTCTGTAGATCAAATTCATCTCTCATCTTAAACCCAGCAATTTAAAAACTCCCAAACCTATTTACTCCTCTCGGTAAGTCATTTAAGATATTGGTTGAGTCTCTTAAAGAAATGTTGGGTCATGTTTTACTCTTAAAAGAAAAAGGAAAAAATACATTTATAAGAGGATTCACAGAAAGAAAATGAAGCCTATTATTAAGGGCAGTCACAAAATTGAAATAAATTATTTTGAATTCAATTAATTCACCAAAAAAAAAAAATGTACTTTACTATTTAAATAAATATATATATGTATATAAAATTTCTGAGTGCATGTGTGTGTATATATATATATATATATATATATATATATATATATATATATATATATATATATATATATATATATATATATATATATATATATATATATATATATATATAATAAGATAATTTCTTATTTTTTGTATGTGACCCCGGAGCACAAAAGCAGTCATCAGTAACACAGGTATATGTGTAGCAATAGCCAACAATACATTGTATGGATCAAAATTATACATTTTTCTTTTATGCCAAAAATTATTAGGATATTAAGTAAAGATCATGTTCCATGAAGATATTTTGTAAATTTCCTACTGTAAATATATCTAAACTTAATTTCTGATTAGTAATATGCATTGATGAGAACTTCATTTGAACAACTTTAAAGGAGATTTTCTCAATATTTTTTGCACTCTCAGATTCCAGATTTTCAAATAGCTGTATCTCAGACAAATATTGTCCTATCCTAACAAACCATACATCAATGAATAAATAAGCTTTCCATTGATGTATAAATCTCAATCTCGAAAAATTGACCCTTATGACTGATTTTGTGGTCCAGGGTCACATATAAATTAATAAATTAATATATAAATGAATAATAATATATTACTAGTAAATGTAATATGTTTATATAATTTAATATCATATAAATTATATATATATTAAATTATAAATTATATAAATATTAAATACTTAATTTTAAAATATCTACAAATATTTATTCTTTTTTTAATTATTTGAGTGAGAATTGTATATTTGTATATCAACAATTCTTTTTAATTGTTTTCTTTTGACTTTGGAGTGAAGTATTTCTCAAGCTTTCATCTCACCTGGAACTGTTTGTATTTTTATTTTTCAATATTTGTTTATACTGGGAAGAGAAATATCAAATGACACAGATTATTTTCAGCAAATGTGTTGCGGTTTAGAAGACGCAGCGATCACAGAATGTTTGTAATCCACTTTCCCACATGATGTAACATGGTTTTATTATTCAGGAGATTAGAAACCGAGTAAGAAGTGTTCGTTAATATCCTCCTCTGGCTGTCATGACTGATGCGTTTTTATAGATATGACAGGAAGCAAATCATCCCTGCGATTCCCTTCATAATATATGAGAGAAAGAGGAAGGGGAAACCTTGTCCAGTAAGCACTCATTGATCGGCTGTTGGTTCGATACACGGCGACCCGCTGCGTTTGATTGTGATAAGCAGTGATGTATGTGCGGTTAGCAGACAGGAAGTGGGCGGGTTAATGGTTTGACTCATGTTGTTGGTTGGTCTATGGCTATAAGGTGCTTTATTGAGTTTGTGGTGCAGCCTCTTGTTGAGTCACTGACTCTTGATTCTACAGGTCGGCATGAGCGTGTATTTCATGCGGCATGACCTGATGAAGGTGAACTTGATAAATGAAGGCTAAAAACATGCACGCATACTAATGAGTTAAAGATGTAGATATATGTGGTGCCAAAATGTTGTTGCAATTGATTACATTTATCTAATGATTCATTTATTGACAAGAAACTAGACTTCTCAATCAATGCATTTGAGAAAAGAAATGATGCTTATGTGTGCAAGTGCTCTCTAACTTTAGCGTTTCGCATGCATTTGTGTTTCCGAAAGCGGAGATGAACCTCTGATAATCTCATTTGAATCTGATAATGGAGAGACTAGAACATTCTGCAGCAATAATATTCTTACGGCTTTAATAAAATAAAAGAGCAACTTTCTGTTGACTTTGCTAATATATAACCGGATTAAATTAAATCCTCCTCCTCATTAAATAACTCATTTGGGAGGAAAGATCATGTTATTGAGTTTCAATGTCAGGCTCTGGGTTGCCATGGAAATTAATTCTAAGTATTTAAATTTATAAGAGCTAATATTCTGATTAATAATGCATGCGATTCATAACGAGCTCTGAGAAGTGTTTAAAGAGATTGAAGTTTTTATTGTCTGTAATCCTGGGGATTATGTGGGCAGCACTGAGGTTAGATTAGAGATTACAGCCGTCTGCTGTGTAATCCAGCTCTGTTTAATAACATTTCATACTGAGATCAGGGGAAACGCACTGCTCCGCTCAGTAATGGGATATTAGGATCTCATCCAGAGCTCTCTCTCTCCTGTGTGTGCAGAGAATCGTTACTCTTTCAGCAGTATAGCAGCGCTTTTCACTGGTTTTGCATCACAGTATTTTTATAAATTATATTGGGTTTAATGTCCTCTGGGTTGCATGTTTTTTTTTCATGGCTTATTATGTGGATGTAACACAACCTGTCTGTAATTTGATGACGAATTTGTGCCAAAATGCCAACAAAAACTCAGGTTGATTGATAGAGGAAATGTTTTGATACAGTAAGTCTTTTTATTAATTCAAGATTTTAAGGGCATTTTTCCCACATTTACATTAAACTAAAGGAGTCAAAGGAATAGCTCATCCAAAAATGAAAATATGCTCACCCTCAGGCCATCCAAGATGTAAATGAGTTTGTTTCTTCATCAGATTTAGAGAAATGTATCATTGTCTCAGCAATGGATGCTCTGCAGTGAATGGGTGCCGTCAGAATGAGAGCGAAACAGCTGATAAAAACATCACAATAATCCACACCACTCCAGTCCATCAGTTAACATCTTAAGACAAAAGCTGAAACAAATCTATCATTAAGATGTTTTATTTTCAAAACATTGCTTCTGGCTAAAATACAGGTCCATAATCCATAAAAACACTTCCTCCAGTGAAAAAGTCCGTCTTCTGTTACATCAAAATACACCCTCATATACAGTATGTTCAGAACTGTTTTGTCTTGTAAGCAGTGCTTGATCTGTGCAGATTTCTCTCCTGATTCAGATCAGACCACTTTTTCACTGGAGGAAGCGTTAATATGGATTATGGACTAGCTGGAAGATAAACTTTACTTAGTATATGCCAAGATACCACAAAGGAACATACAAATTACATCAGCAGAAGTTCATCCACCCGGACAGAAGTTGCACCTCAAAACGATGTTTTAGGCAAGTTTTTATTGAATAATTCATGCAGGTGCTCGAACTGAAAACATGAGCTTCACCTTTCTGCTTTTTTATACCCTCAGGCACACTTGCATTACTGTACCGTAACTTGTTTTGATGAGTCAAAATGATGTCTGTGGAAATGGACAGCATGTCACTGACGCTGTTTATGGGACGTCCTTTAATACATCTGTGTGTGTGTTTCTACAGCGTTTTAAACTCTGTTTGACTTTGTTTTTCTGGATCAGTGGAAAACAGCAGTTTTTGAGCACATGCAGTGAAATATGCAAAGCAACAGCCGCCTCGTGGTTTTAATATTTGAACTGCTTCGAGGGGTTTTCAATCACCACACACACACACACACACACACACACACACACACGCGCTTCTTTCCAAAAGTCCCAATTATTCAGAATCTGGCATCACATGGATGCGCTCGACGGCCTGCAGATTGTTTTTTGGCTGAATGAAGATTCAAAGTTTGGAGGGGGATTTTGGCGTAAATCATTGTGGAAGGTTTTACCCGTCCTTTCAATATCCAACATACTTTTAACAACAAGAGGAATCAAAGCCGTGTGTAAATGTGTGTGTGTTTAGCTTGGAGTTTAATTTGATTTCCTCTGCTTTTTCTGATTTGTTTCCTTGAGCCGCTCTTTGCAGGAAGGACACGGCGGTTGAGCACCTCAGCGTGATCAACCAGGTACCACATACACGTTTACAATCCATTACGTTAGACAGCGAGAAAATGAAGCAATTTATTTATCATTACAACCATTGTACTGAATTATGCAAAACTATTAGCTCGTGTTCCTGCAGTTTCTGAGCTCTGAAACCATCGTGTACTAAATTAATGAGATTTTGAGCTCAAAAAGACAAACATGGACTCATAAATACATGCAAGAGACGGAAAGACATGCATTGGTGGAGAGAGAGGGAGACGGTAGATTAATTTACTGATTTGATTAGTCGCGTTTGAAGTTGTCATGAAATTATGTCACGCACGTTCTGTATAGCCAGTCCACAGTTAGAGTAATGAATTATACTACTTTATTCAGATTAATATTAATAAATATTTATTGAACATTAGTGTCTTTTATTAGTGTTGCTGCTGTTAAGCCGCTTGAGGCTGTTCATTACAGTGATTTTACCAAGGTCACGGGGTTAAGATCACTTACCCGCGGTAATAGACACATGGCCTCAAGTGGCTTATTGTGTTAGTCTGAAGTGAAATTGGTGCTCTGTGTGTTGCATTGTGGGTAAACTGTGTGGCATTGTAAATAAGTCAGCAGTGTCACTTGATTTGTTTGGACATATTTAAAAATATTTCCTAAAAAAAAACATTTAAAACCCCCCCCCCCCAAAAACTATTTTTTTTTTTTTCAGTTTGTAAAAGAATGTTTTTTATTATTAATATTTATATATTTTATATTATTTATGTATATATTGTTTTATTGCAAATGTTTTGTTTGGATCTATTAATATACCCCCCCCCCCCCCCCCCCCCCTAAAAAAAAACCAACAACAACGTACGCGCACATATATATATATATATATATATATATTAGTGCTGTCAAATGATTAATCGCATCCAAAATAAAAGTTTTTGTTTACCTAAAATATGTATATGTACTTTGTATATTTATTATGTGTGTATATATATATATATATATATATATATATAAATAAATATATAAATACTCACACAAACAATATATATATTTTGAAAATATTTACATGTATATACATTTATATATTTATATTATTATATTTCATATTATATAAATATATTTAATATATAAACATAACATTTTTCTTTAATATATACATGCATGTGTGTGTATTTATTTATATATATATATATATATATATATATATATATACACACAGTACACACTAATATATTATGTAAACAACTTTTATTTTAGATGGGATTAATCGCGATATATTTTTTTTATTTATTTTTATTTCATTACATAAAAATAGTTGGAAATGGTTTTCAAAAATGTATGAAACCAAAGATTAGATTTCTAACAAAACACATTATATTGTTACAGTTTATTCTTGTTCATCCTTTTCTTTTGCACTGACATAAAAGCTAATAATTTTTTTTTTTTTTTGTCAATATGCGAGGGAAAATTAATTTTAATATAATTTTTTTAAATACCCCTCTAGGGCGTCAAAAGCAGTAGTTATTATATCTTTAATTCAGATTCACATTACGTTTTCTAAAACCATATAAAACGAAAGATTAGATTTACAAAAAACTAAACAAAACACGACGTTTAAATGAGATTGTTACAGTATTTTTCTTTTCATCCTTTTCTTTTGCATCGACTCAAAGGTGTTTCATAAACATACCAAACCAACACAATTACAGATGAAGAATGACGATTACATTTCTAAAAACTTTGCACAGCTAGATCTTATTTGTTATTGAGCACAGTATCAGTGAAGCCTGACAGACAAACCTCGGATGTGTCTCGTATCATCAGAAACAGACGTGCATCATCAGTGTTGTTTGCTCAGTGATGCAAGTGAGTTTGTGTTGATGCATGGGAATGTGTGCAGTTTTCTAGTGTTCATCCTGTCTGGCGTAGCGGCATGAATTGGAGATTTCGTTTCGTTTCATCAGACGCACTCAAAGGCTGCTGAGGGCCCATGACAGGACGGCTTGCTTGTAAATAACAGAAGCCATATTCAGATCAGAGGTTCGTGTGACGTGACCTCGTGCGCTCTGGGCTTTCCTCAGTAAAGAAACGCATAGAGAAGGGAAGAAAGGGATGCAGATGGAGGTGTATTATTCATGAGCAGGAAATGAGAGGAGGAAGGAGAGCTGTGTTTCTGCAGGTGTTGAGACCGTTTCTGTCCCTGACTGCCTGTATTAATATTTCATACTGAAGTGATTGTCTTCATGCACCAGATGTGTGTGTATATGAGGGATTTTTCTCTCTTGGTAGGATCACAGATGGATTTTCCAGCTGGACTGATGACTTTATTACAGATGTTTCATTTAGCGATCCTTTTGTTGAAGTTAGAGAATATAGAGGCTAATAATGAGTTGTTTAACTCTGTGTTTTAACCTTTACAGCTGGAGTCTAATTGGGTAACTAATAAGTCAGGTTCAATGGCAACAACACAAGCTTTGTGTTCACATGTTGGCTAAACATTAACATCTGTGTAGGGTTTGTTGCGTCTGGGCACCAACTTTTAACCCTATAAAGCCTGTATTGTTTTGATGTTCCAATTTCTAAGGCCTCTAAATGATCACCATGATAAAAACTTTGCTGTTAAACCTGTTGCACACATTCTACTTCATGCATTTCTGTCGTCTGATTGATCATTTAGATTTTTTTAGCAAGTAAAAGGCCTTTTAGTACAAACGTACAGCTTGTGCTTCACATGTTTTTTGCTGTCAAATCAAATTTTTATCAAAGAAACTTGAGAATAACTGTAGTAATATTTCCAGATGAACTCTTACTGGACTGAAAGCTCAGCTTTACTTGATTCTCCATCAATCATTTTGTAGAAAAATCAGTGCGTCTTAGATTTATTTTTATGTATAATAATGAATTAAATTGAGGTGTTTTTCCTCTATATTTTCATTATATCATGCTGTATGAGCCATAAAAGAATGATGTATCAAATATGATAACATAAAACACATATGTGTCCCTGGAGCACAAAAGCAGTCTTAAGTCGCTGGGGTATATTTGTAGCAATCGCCAAAAATACATTGTATGAGTCAAAATTATACATTTTTCTTTTATGCCAAAAATCATTAGGATATTAAGTAAAGATCATGTTCCATGAAGATATTTAGTAAATTTCCTACTGTAAATATATCAAAACTTAATTTTTGATTAGTAATATGCATGGCTAAGAACAACTTTAAAGGAGATTTTATCAATATTTAGATTTTTTTGCACCCTCAGATTCCAGATTTTCAAATAGTTGTATCTCAGACAAATATTGTCCGATCTTAACAAACTTATTTATTCAGCTTTCAGACGATGTATAAATCTCAATTTCGAAAAATTGACTCTTATGACTGGTTTTGTGGTCCAGAGTCACATATGCATTTTTGTTTTGTAAATTCTGTCTAAAAGTTAAATGAATTGTTCCATTTAAAGAAAAAAAAAAAAAAAAAAAAAAAAAAAAAAAAAAAATATATATATATATATATATATATATATATATATATATATATATATATATATATATATATATATATATATATATATATATATATATATATATATATATATATATATCGGCCGTTAAGATCGGCCGTGTGTCTGCAGAAAACACATTAAACTAACCAAACTGCTGTAAGACATCAGTAGCTCTCTTGTGTGCTGAGATTAGTTATATCGTGTGTGTGTGTGTGTGTGTGGATGGGTTTGAGACCGCTGGCAGGTGTTGGAGTGCTGCTGTTGGCCTGTTTTCAGACAGAAGACTTGATTTATTTGTACCAGAGTAAACTGAAAGAAATGCATTTACACCAGACTTCGCTTTACTACAGTGTTTCGAGGGAACTTCATCCAGTGAAAGGTGCTGGAGTTTAATTTCACGCAGCAGACAGAATATATTCTGTTTCCTTTCATACTTTTATCCTCGTCTGACTGACAGACAGCTCTCTCTCTCTCAGCATCTCTTTCTCTCTCGTTCCTGGAATGACCTTGTATTAATGAGAGTGTGATCACGAGTCAGCTGGGCTTTCAGCTCGCGGCAAATACACAAACAATCCCTCCCTCCACACACACACACACACACACACACACACACACATATGCACTCAGTCTGTCGCTCTCACAGATACCATTAGCACGGCTCTGCGGTGGAAATAGAAAGCTAGAGAGAGAGAGAGACAGGAGGATCAAAAGAAAAACAAAGAGTGCAAACAGGTGGAATTAGGAAGAGAAACAGCAAACTATTCCTCAGACTACAGGTACGTAACTTTAAACCTCCGTCTTGAAGCTCAGAGCCGCCGTAATGCTGAATTCACCACTTCTGCGCTCGTTTAAAGCCAAACAAGGTCTCAGAAAGAGATTTCTGTGTTTTCTTGGAGAAAGCTTGAGCAAATGTCTCCTCAGATCCCGCTCTCTGGTTATTTCTGAAGCGCTCCGGAGGATAAAAGGCTGAGATGACGCTGTTTCTGAGGCCTGTGTAGCGACGGCGATGGGTGTCTTAAAGCGTGTCATTCTGCTGTCAGGGTTTAAAGCGTGAGAAATCTCTTCTGTGGCAGCGGTTCTGGGGTCAGCGGAGGCTTGTGACCTCTGGTTGGCGAAATAAAAAATAATGCAAGTTAAAGTTTTTCCTAAGTGTTTCTGCTCTGGTTGGAGAACACGACTGAAGGTTATGGGCACAATCTCAAGAAAATGTCCAAGTGACATTTCACCTCAAAACCAAAAGAATTATAGTTTGCATAAAAAAAGCCTATTTTTATGTTTTATGGTATTACATGCATTCTGAATGTTGATTTTCATTAAATTCTTATTACTGTAATATTGTCATTTCTTTTGTATTACAGTAATATATACATAATATACATATTATAATGTTTTAAATTTTGTTTTTAAATTTAAATATTTAATATTATATAGTGCTTTAAATATATACAATATATATTTTCACATCAAAGTGATGATCATTTGGGAATGTTTGAAAACAATGAGTTTGGAATCTGGCATGTTTCGTGAGATTTCGTGTTTTTCTTTACGTCTCGGATGGGATGATGTAAATGACATTGTCATGAAGGAAAGCATGCATTTCCTGTTTAAACTTCAAAGCTTTTCCTTAGAAAAGCATTTAAACGGGTTCGCCGCGGTCCACCTTTTATCTGTCCGGCCCACATCTGTGTGGGAACATCCCCTCTGGGACGACAGGAGAGAGAGAGAGAGATCAAGCCAAAGCAGCTAAACCTTCTTCCTTATCAACATACATCTCATGCTCCTCCTCTCCTCACAGTGACAGGTGAAAACCTCAGCAGCTTACGTCTTCTTTTGAGAGTGCCTTGTGTGTGTGGGTGTATCGTCTGCATTCAGACTTCCACGTATAGAGCGTGTGTGTGTGTGTGTTTTAGAGAGGCCGTTTTTTCCCAGGGTGGTGTGTGAAGTGGGTCGTTCCTGACTGGAATGAGAATAAGCGGGGTGCCGTGTGACCCTGCGAGCTCCGAGCATCGGGCCTCAACGCCGCTGCTGTTGCCATAGTTATCGGTTAACCTATCAGAACGAGTCCTGCTCAGATGAACAGCCACCGGCCGACAGTCTCTTGCCAGCCTTCTCTCACTTCCAGGCCAAGTTATGACTCAATTATAAGGAGACGTGAGTCACTGTTGTTTTATTCTGTAATGGAGGCTTTGATGGAGGTTAACCTGGAACATTCCCTCGGTTTCTTTATGTTCAGCACATAGCGAGGCGCTAATGAAATAATAAAGGTTATTTATTCTTGATGGTTCCATAAAGAACCTTTAACATCCATGGAATCTTTCCATTCCACAAAGGGTTCTTTATAGTGGGAAAAGTTTCTTTAGTATGGAAGTTTCTTTAGTATTCTTTAGTTATTTCTGCCACAAAACAAAAAATAATGCCATTGTGACTTTAAATCTCACAATTTTGACTCTTTTCACAGAATTGCGAGTTTTTATCTTAAATTTCAGGCTTTTTTTGCTCAGAATTGTGAAGAAATCTCCCAGTTTGAACTTTTTTCTCAAAAACTGAAGTTTATATCTTACAATTCTCACAAGTCTTTTTTTTCTCAGAATTGTTACACTTTAAAAAAAATCTAAATCAAAAGTTGAGAAAACTTAAAAGTTTAAAAGTTTGAGAACTCAAATCTCCTGAAGCTGGTTGCCTTAATCTTTTAAGTTTTCTCCACTTTTGATTTTTTACAGTGTAGTATATATCTTAAATTAGACGGTTTTTTTCTCTGAATTGCGAGTTTATATCTTACAATTCAGTCGTTTTTCCCAGAATTTGCGACTTTATATCTCACAATTTTGACTTCTCTCAGAATTGTGAGGATATCTCCCAGTTTGGACTTTTTTTCTCAGAATTTGAGAGTTTTAATCTCTTTCATTTATTTCTAAGTATTGCGAGTTCTCACAATGGCGAGGGGAAAAAGTCAGAATTGTGAGATGAAAAAAATCATATGTACCTTTTTAATTTATTTTTAATGCCATGGTGGAAATAAGATTTCATACTTCTTTGCACTAAGACAAAATTATTCTTTTTAATAAGAACTGAGGAACCTGAAATGGTTCTTCAATGTCATCGCTGCGAAAACTCTTGTTTGGAAGCTTTATTTGGAGAGTGTGAGATCAGCTCACGTTGTCAGTGGAGATTAATCTCCCGTGGGTCTGGTCGACTATGTGGGAACTGGTGGTTATATACACATCCAAACACAAAAGCATGCTGGGTAGAGGTGCAGGGGGGTTGTTGCATTTCTGTGTCTGTTCTGTTCGATTCCCTCTTTTCATTCAAGCAGCTTGAGGCCACTTTCTCATACATTGGGTCACTAAGGTGCAGGAGGCCGATGGAGAATAACAGCCTTGCTTGCTTGTGTAAGGAACACACACACACACACACACACACAGAGTTTGAATTCTCAGAAGGATGTTCCATGGAAACACACACACTCTCTGATCCCTTTCCACCAGATTGGTCCCGTGGGGAATATACAGACCTCTGTCTGAACTGACGTGATTCCATTGACTTGATTGACCGAATGAGGATGTTACTGATGGTGTTACGAAACAAGCATGGTGGTTACACAAGTTTTATTCTTAGTTTTGACGATGCACTACTGAAGTGTGGAATGAGTTTAATAGTTTCTGAAAGAGCTCACCGAGGCTGAATTATTTGATCCAAAATTCTGTAATATTATTATAATTTAAAAGAACTATTTTCTATCTGAATATACTTTAAAATGTAATTTATTCCTGTGATGCAAGGCTGAATTTATGGAAACAATGTTTTCAGGATTCTTTGATGAATAGAAACTTCAAAAGAACAGCATTTATTTGAAGCAGAAATCTTTTGTTACATTATAAATATTTTACTGTCACTTTTGATCAATTTAAACACTCCTTGATTTTTTTTAAAACAAAAAAATTAGTTTCCAACATCAATTATAATAGATTTTCTAGTTATAGTTATGGCTCCTGGTGTGAATGGGCCTTTATCTTGGAAATAAAATGCAATCGTCCTTTGGCTCATTGGTTTGTAGATGTGGATTGTTTATCTGAGATGACTGGGATCTTTCATACTGATAGATCTGAGCTCAGGTCCAGCAGAACTAATGCTGATGCCGGCCGCGGGTCATTCAGAGCTGACCGTCCATTGGCTCTTATAGTGAAAGACATTGTGTTTTCATAGCGTCCAAACTCTGCCAGCCTCTGATTGGCTGTTTTCTCCCCCGAGAGCGACTGAATGACCGCTTTTGCTTGAAAATAATGATCAGTTAATCCGTGAAACTGCTTTTCCCAGCATGCACCCCTTCGCTGTAAAGCACAGAGTGTCTGGCAGGTGATTATTGATCTGCACGCGATCAGATCAGAGCGTTCGTCTCACCTGGATCACCCGGCTGTCTCTCCCTCTTGCTCTGTCTGTCGTTCTGTTTGTCTGCGACTCCTTCCCGGCCCCTGCGGGAGTGCTGGGTTGTTTGTGTTTGTCTAATGAAGTGAGATGATTGTCTCTCAGTATGAAGTCACCCGAGACTGAAAGAAAAGAAGCAGTGAAGTAAGTGGAGTGATTGACAGACTGAGTGACTCAATGGCTGTTAATGAACACACATTAGTTCTGTTCAAAACAGATACCATGAGGAAATTATCCCAACGTGAAAGGCTAGAAACATCAGGAAATTATTCAAAATATGCACATTTTTATGTTAAAATACTGTCTCAAATCACTTAAGATGCAATATACTGTCTATGACCAATGTTATTATAGTTAACTAAGACCATAAAAAACATTAATTCAGCCAGTGGTGTGGTTGTGGGCGGGGCTATTTCTTTATCTGACCAATGACAGACAAGTGTTTCTGAAACCCGATCCATTTGGTGATGCTATAGTGCCACAGAAGAGCAGTTCAGCACGACGTGTTATGTTTTATTGAAAACATTATCTTTTTATATCATCTCTTTTTCTGGGTCTTGTTGGTTTGTGGTAAATCACTTCTACAGATTCTGCAAATCCATTCCCAGAGGAACGGTTTAGGTCTCTCAAAGCTCAGGGAACCTGTGTGTTTTCCTTCAGTGATCGGATATACTTCTGAGGAAAGCAGGATGTTCAGTGATAAATAAAAAAGTAGAGCCCTTTATCCTCCAGTGATTGACTGGATCCTGAAAGGTGGGTGTTACATATGGAGGGGCAGGGCTTGAATGAAGGATAGATGATATCAGCATCAAACTCCAAAAATAAAAAATTGTCCATACAACTTGTATTCCAGTACTGGGCCTTTGCTTGCAGTTCTCTGGAAGAAGAGGAAATAAGGCATTGTAAAAAAATCTAAAGATATATAAATAATAAAAAATGAAATAGAAAATGTATTAACATAAATAAATACTGAAAATTAAATTTAAAATAGGTTTAAATAAACATATATATATTTAAAAAATTGCCCAATAGGTTTAAATAAACACACACATATATATAAATTGCCCATGCGACTTGTATTCTAGTTCAAAGGTCTGTGATTTTTTTTTGAGAAAACAGTGGTTAAAAAAATAATAAAATAAAATAAAAAATAGTTGAAAATATATATTAAAATTAATAAAAATATTAATAAATAAATATAATAATAAATAATGATAAATTAGATTAAAACAAACAAATAAATAAAATTGTATTAAATACTAAATATTATAAACAAGTAAATAAATCCTCTAACACAGTAGTATTATGATAAGAAAATACTATAGAAAGTGGTTAATTCAGTGATTGGATTGGATAACAAAAAGTGTGTGTTACACATGAAGGGGCGGGGCTTATATGAGGGCTCGATGATGTCAGCTGAAAATGAAAGTCGTCACAGTCGATCAATTTTATGTTTATTTTTTGATACAAGATTTTTTATGAATCATCCACAATAAGAATAATAGTTGTGGACAACCTGAGCACCGTTTGAGACCTTGACATCTCTCTTTACACTCGACATCTCAACGCTGGCTGTGAGAAATATTAATTAAAGAAGCCGTGAGACTCGAATACCTTAAAAATGACCTAAGAAAGAGACAAACAGCACTTACTAATAATAAGATCAGATCGGATCGATCCAGACCTGTTAACAGCTGGAGAGAGATGGAAAGTGTGTTGCAAACTGGATTATTAAAGCTGATGTTGTTGATCACAGTGATGGAGAGAAAGCGCTATCGATCTGTGGCGCGAGCATGTTTTCATTTTCCCCATGACACAGTCCGCTTTAGGAAAACTTTCATTTGTTTTTCGCTGAGATGTTGGATGTGTTTTGCCGGTGTTCAAGAGCAACATTTCTCAGCCTCGTATGCCAGATTTCCAGCGGCTGTTGGCTCAAACTGACGTTCAGTGCTCAAAATCTGATTCATTGTTGTTGGTAAGAGTTCAGTGCATTGGAACCGTTGAGGTGTTTTGTTCTCCAACAGATCCAAAGAGATCATAAAATTAGAGTAATAAATAACTCTTACAATTTGTATTCTAGCGCAGTGGTTCCCAACCTAGGGATCGCTAAAGATTTACAAGGGGTCGCCAAACACACTTTCGCAAAATCGCAAAAGTACATTATTTGCATGCAAAGTTAAATGTTTCATTCGCGTGCGCATTGAAATCTTTTCCGCTAATACGGTCAAAACACACAAGGTTGGTTATCTCTAAAATGAAAGTAAACCGTTGAGAGAAAAATGGATACGTGTCTGTAGATGCGTGCAGGTCTTAAAGGGACAGTACTGAACATGCTGCCACTGTCATTAAAGGGATAGTTCACCCTACAATTTAATTTCTGTCATTATTTACTCACTCACATTTTGCCCCAAACCTGTATTCATTTCTTTCTTGTGCTGAACCCAAAATAAGATATTTTGAAGAATGAGGGTAACCAAACGGTTGCTGGTAGGAAAAAATCCTATGGAAGTCACTGTGGACCAGCAACTGGTTGGTTTTCCACCTTCTTCAAAATAGCATTTATGTTCAGCAGAAGAAAGAAACTCATTCAGGTTTAAAACAACTTTTGAGTAAAACGGTGGTATCAAAATAAAACATTATGACACATAACAGAATTTTTATTTTTGGGGTAACTATTCCTTTAACGTTAATAAAACAACAAAATCACTCACTATTCTTGACTGAATAACGTGAATGCAGTTGCTTTAGGAATCAGTCTATGTAGTTTTACTTTTATATTTGTTCATTTCTATAATAATTTAATTGAATGCTCTGCTAAATACACCTATTGTACCTGAAAATGAAGCACTGTTTGTTTTATTTGTATATTATGTGTATTTGTAATGTGTATTTTTGGCCTTATTTTTTAATAAGAAAGATAAAATAATGACAGATTTTTATCTTCGCCCACTTTGGCCTGTTTCCCGTTATTGTTCAAATCAACGCAAAAATCAGACCAAATTTTTTATGTTGGAAATTTTAACCGGTTGATGAAAATTACCTATTGTTCTAAAAATCTGATAAAATAATATAATCACCTATAATCATTCATCATTTTGACTCATCTCTTTTCTTATAAATGGTTTTAAGTATGAAATGTAAGGTTTATCATTTTTTTGTCAAAACTTTTTTTTTAATATGTTATACATGTTATGGGGGTCGGTGAAAAAACTGAATGTTAAAATAGGGGTCCCCTGGAAAAAAAGGTTGGGAACCACAGTTCTAGCGCAGGCTTGTTGTTGTTGTTGCTAGGGGGTCTCTGAAAAAATCTAGATCTAGATTCTAAATATTGTTAGAAAAGTAAAAATTTAAACTATTTTAACTATTAAATTATATAATAAAAATTAGATTTAAATAAATAAATAAACAAGCAAATAAATAAATATAAATAGCCTATTCTAGTTCAGGTTTTTTTGCTAGGGGGTCTTTGGAAAAATCTACAAAAAAAAAAACATTAAGTATTTTTAAAAATAAATTTAAAACAAAATCATTTTTAAATAAATGTAAAAAAAAAAAAGATTAAAATAAATAAATAAGTAATGAAAAGTTAGATTAAATAAATAGATATTAAAAATAGATTTAAATAAACAAATAAATAATACAAATTTGAGTGAAATAAATGTATAGAATAATTATAATGTGTGTATATATATATATATATATATATATATATATATATATATATATATATATATATATATATATATATATATATATATATATATATATATATATATATATATATATTAATTAGTTCAGGGGGTCCGTGGAAAAAAAAGAGAGGAAAACAGTGTTAAGAAAAAAGGAAAAACAATAGAGTAAAATAAATAAATAACATTTGATTTAAATAAATATTAAGAAATAATTTAAAAAAAGTAAATAAATTATACCATTGACAATACAGTACTGCAATGAGTATAATGTAATGTACTAGAATAATTCTCCAAATAATATTTTACACATATAAAATATTATTTTTATTGGTGCTTTGTAAATTTAAAAAATAAGGTTCAAAACTAGAATTTTTGCCACAGAAGAACCATTTTTGGTTCCCCTAAGAATCTTTTAGTGATCAAAAGAACCATTTTTTCTTAGTTTGAAGAAGATTTTAATCATCTAAAGAACCTTTTTCCACTATTGTGAATTGGAACGATTCATGTGGATGTTGCAGGCTCTTAATGACTGCATTGACTCTAATAAAGATCTGTATTTTTAAGAGTGTGTAGGTGGGCGAAACAGTGAGTTTTCTGAAAGCAGCTGACTGTGTGTGTGTGTGTGTGTGTGTGTGCATGAGATCATTATGTAGAGGGAATGCGGTCCGTATGGGGGGTGGACAGGGGTGGACAGAGCGTGTGTAATCTCAGCGCTAATAGGCTGCCGTGCGCTAATGGTCGACGCAGTGGGCCAGAATAAGTGTTTAATAGGGGTGTTGTGGCCCGGCTGACTCACGCACACGTAATGCACATCTCATCTTAAGAGCCTCTGTAGTGAACACAGATAATAATAGAGACGCTGCTCTGTTGCGGCCCACATTTATTTTTATTGTCTCTGTCTTTTCGCACAAACCTCTCCGAGGCCCTCGAGTCATTACAGCTGACACCCAATTAAAGAAGCCGGGGACGTGAGATGAGGGTCCGGCTGATGCTCCGGGGAAATTATGGATTATACCCAATCAGTTTGTGTATTGATTTAATGGGCTTTTGTATCATCAATACCTGGAGCACGTAAACAGTTTATGATTGATGGTTTGTGGCTGAAGGAAGAGGTCAGCCAAGTTTCTGTCGTCATTTGTGTCTGCGGTGGACACGAAAGACGTTCGGAGTTGCTGTTCTCCACACAACAACAGTTCGAATTCAGCTTCAAGATACAAAAAGGACAATTGAATTTATTGAATAGAATAAAAATAGTCCATATATATATTTTTTTTTTACAGTTGAGAAAAACTGTAAAAAAATAAATAAAAAATTATTTATATATATATATATATATATATATATATATATATATATATATATATATATATATATATATATATATATATATATATATATATATATATATATATATATATATATATATAAATAATGAAAATTATATAAAAAAATAGATTCAAATAAATAAATACAAAGAAATGATTTAAATAAATAATATATTTTTTTATTTGGTTAAAATATATAAGTAAATGTTAGAAAAGTATGGAGTATTCTACCTTGGGGTTTTTGCTAGTGGATCCATAGAAAAATGTATAGAAAAACTGTAAATAAAAAAAGTACAAAATTTGATTAAAATAAATAAATGCAAAAATATATTTCATAAAATATATTTAAAAAAAATGAAATAGACAAATGTGAGAGAAGTTTAAAATTAATAATTGCTGAAGAATTAAATTGAAAAAAAGAAAAAATGTGATTAACATAAATACTAAAAATACATTCAAACAATATATATATATATATATACTATATAAACAAAATATATATATAAAAATGGATTTAAATAATGCAGATAACACTACAGTACTTTACTTGGTAGAAAATAATATAATAAATACTAAAAATTCTCAAATATAATTTTACACAATAATACTAATTTTCACAGTATAAATTGGATCTTTATACATGAGAATATATAGATTTCTTATATATTTTTGGATGGGGTCACTTGCACGAAGCTAATCATATTGGGGTCCATGGCATCTAAAAGATTGAAACCCATGTTCTAGATATATTCAAAGTCATTCGAGATTAAAGGACCCGAGCATTAGTGTAGATTTTTAGCATATAATGACTTTTAATGAGCGTTCCTTTCACACATGAATGTAGAGCATGAATCATTGTATTGTAAATACTATCCATTTGGGTTCCTCAGAAAAACACACTATACTACAGGGTGAGTAAATGATGGCAAAATGTCCATTTCTGGGTCTTGACGTCACTGTGCATTTTTAGTTGGTTTTAAAAAGCGTTGCGACGGATGGTGTGGCTAATCTGAGCGATTATAAGATCTCATCCTCTCGTCGGGATTAAAGTGGAGCTGTGTTGGCTGATATCTTCACAAACAGACGGCGAGGAAGAGGAGGGCTTTTGGAAAGTTTAATCGGGGACGCGTCCACCTACTAAACTCGACTGTAGCCGTTCACAAACAAGCACAGGTCTGTAAATAAAGCAGGAGATGAATCGCGGCGGTCAGGAGTTGGGTCAGCGCCGCCGCCCACCGTTCCGCCCGCTCTCTCCACACACCTCTCTCTCTGTTAGATGAAGTTAGAAGACGCTGCTGTGGGATAAGAGCAGCGACCTCGGCCTCACCGTGTGTGTGTGTGTGTGTGTTCACAGAGCACGCTGTTCTTTAAAGAGCCCACCCACTCCTTCTCTCCCTTTATGTCGCTTGCTTTCTTCTGCTTCACACTCTCCAAGTGCTGACCAAAAATAACACAACTCCTCCGTTAATATATGGCTGACTGTGAGAGTCCAGCATCCCAAACAACAGCGGGGTAGAAAACTAGCAGAGGGAAACGGAAAAAAACAATCGAAGCATCACAGATGGTTTCCACTACAATTATCATTACAAACAGTCTACTTTTAAACTTTAAAGCTGTTAACCATCCAGTGTTGGGGAACAACACAAGGATAGACATTTGGTAGGGTGTCTGTAAAAATTTAGGGAAAAAAAATTGTATTACAAAAAAAAAAAAAAAAAAAATTAAATTGAAAATATAGAAATTGTTTAAATAAATAAATAAATAATTATAGTAATAAATAAATAAATAAAATAATACAAAATTTTAAAATAAATAATGAAGAATTATTGCTACTAATTATTAAAAATAGATTTAAAAATTTGTTTCCAGTGTTTGGTAAGTTACTGTAAAAAATAAATTCATTACTAGATACTAATTACATCTTTGACTGTGTAATTAAATTACTGTCTCAAAAGTATTGCATTACTTATTACTTTCTAAATCCCTTGAACAATACAAGGATAGACACTAAACTGCTCTTTTAATTATTTCAAATAAATAATATACATTTACATAAATTATTCTTGAACTGACCAGTATTTAAGGGGAGAAGTTTTCCTTAAACACATACATTTTTATATTAGATGCCAAATTTTAATGTTGAATTCACTATTGAATTGTTCAGGAATCTATACAATATTTAATGCAATTACATCAGAAATAACTGAAATTAAATTACAGAAAAATTCAGAGTAATCCCTTACTCCAATTACAGTAAAATTCAATTACAGTAATTCATTTCCTAGTAATGCATTACACCCATTGATGGTTTCCAGTAGCATGTTGCCATGTTTGCACTTTTACTGCAGAATTGGGATACTTGTAAATGTTATTTTTCTGCAGGTTAAAGATTTGACCGTTTGCATAAATAGTAATTGACTGAAATGTGTGTATTGAAATATTTTACATTCTACCAATGATAAAACTGCTAGATTGTGAGTTTTGTGGCATTTGAGTTCCTTTATTATTATTAATGACTATTATTAGTGATAAAGTGTAAAATGTATGTAAAATGCATTTTGGGTATGTGAGTGGCATGTGTTGGGTTTGGATGTGGATAGGGTATTTGCGCTTGTTTTGGGATGTTTTTGATTGGCCTTTGGGCTGGTTTTGTTACTCAGACCTGGCAGCCCTGTCCAGTAGTGTGTTTTAGGCCATATTCCATAAGGATTTAATGGTTTTAATTTGCCACCAACAGAAAGCAAGAAATTACCAGTAGAGACCATTATAGTTTCCATTTAACCAAGACAATTACCAAAATAACCAGTGAAATCATTACAGATTCTTGTTTTGTTTAGAAGAGTTTGGACATGCCCCTTTCATGTTTTTTTGACCTGTACAATGATTGATCAAGGTTCAGCTTTCTTTTATTTGTCACACACGTTGCATACTAGTTCCTCGCCCTGCAGTCTAAAGTCAGCTTTTATTTATAGTGCATAATAGAGATTGCAGCTTCACTGTATGAGATAGTAATATAATCAATGATGCAAATATACCACGTTAATACCATGTTTTGTGCACATACCAGATAACTTTCTCCAAGTATTTTTCATGTTATTGCAATAAACAGATGTAAATTTTGTGGCATACAAGTTTATCAGGTGTGTGTGTTTGTGTGTTGGTACTGTAGACTTTGAGATTGTTTAAGTGCTAATTGAGCTAAATAAAACTATGCCGAGGCTGTTGAGAAAAACTCTTCTGACGTTTCTGAGTGCAATCAAACATAAAAATACTGGTGAGCCGAGCTCTTACGTCTGGAGGTGTGTTTGTGTGTGTGTGTGTGTGTGTAGGCTAGAGGCTGATAAGAGCTGTCAGGAACAGCCGTAGAAAGCCTGACAAGCTCAGTAAACTCTAATAAGAGATGGATTTCTCTGAATTTCAGGAATTGCATTTCTCTTGCTCTTTGTTTCTTCGTAGGTTGTGGGTTTGTGAACAATGTTGGTCTATACGCCGACTGTTTCTGCTTGATTTGAGGAAACTGTCTGAGAGACCTCAGCGTTTACTCCTAAAATCCTCGCCTTCAGCGTTGCTATGGATATAATATGTTAAAAACAGACAGGCGACTCTTTCTGGTCCTTTAGGGACTTACTGCGCCTGCAGAGGGAGCTGTGCCATTATATATATATATATATATATATATATATATATATATATGTATGTATATGTATATATGTGTGTATATATATATATATATATATATATATATGTTTGTGTGTGTAAATATACACAGTACACACACATATATTATGTAAACAAAAGCTTTTATTTTGGATGCGATTAATCGTTTGACAGCACTAATATATATATATATATATATATATATATATATACATACATTCTCACACACACACACTAGTTACTAGCAGTTGCAAAGACATGTCATTTTTATTTTAACTTGTTTAAAATAACTGAAATTAAAATAAGCAAAACTGGTATATATCTAAAAATGAATAAAAAAATCATGACAAAAACAATCAACAAAATTACTAAAACAAATCCAAAATATTAATAACAATTATTAAAAATATTTTTTCAATGATACTAATATTTGTACGCTACCAGTACAAATGTAGCCGTGCAAAAAGAGTTTAAATAGGCAGCAGAAATGTTATTTTTATGCAGTATCTGACTCAGATTAATTTAGTTTTTGTTGTTGTTGTCTGAAAAAAAAATCTTTAAAACTGATCCAAGTTTTAAATCCAATTTATTATAAACTGTCGAATTTGTAATATTATTTATCTGTAATTTAAGACTAAATGGTTATGTAATTATTGTTAACCTGAAACTAAAACCATAAAAAAACATTACTTAAAATAAAATAAACATTAACTGAAATTATATATATATATATATTTTTTTTACTAGCTGCCAATGAAACATTTCTCATTTTATTGTAACTTAATGTACTAAAACTAAATAAACTAAAATAAAAAACATAGACATTAATAAAAAAACTAATAAAAATGACAACAAATTATGAAAACTTCAAACAGATATTAAAACGAAAGCAGAAAATTTAAAAATAAAGTCTAATTAAAATATTTAGAAAATTTGCCAAATATTGTGTAGTGAATTAGCGAACGATTGTTGAGTGATTTCATATTTATCTAGCATATAAAACACTGAAGTGCAGCTGGAATAAACACTGAATAAACATAAACACAGGTGTTCTCGAGTACAGGTGTGAATACTCATCTAGTGCAGGTGTCTAAATCGGCCTTGTGTTTGCCAGTTTACTTCTCGCTTTGTTCTCTATTAACTGATGAACACTACTGGGATGGGCATGAATCATTTTACATTACCAAAATAAAACTTTCAGAAGCCCCGAACGCAGGCCGTGTTTTAAAGATGAAGAGGTGAGCGATGTGGGTGGGGGTGTTAATGATGGAGCAGTTGCTCTATTTTGGATGTAATTGCTTTGTTCACGCACCTGCTTCCAAATGCACCATCTGTCATCAGCCCGAGAAAAACTCACAAGACAATCCAACACGTAACGTCTAAATAATGCTGCTGAGAATCATGGTGTGGGATACGGAGACGGTAAAGACAGCACTGCTAAAGGCTGTAATTTAAATAGTTGTCGTCGTGTTGGTGTCAATGTGAAAAACAAAAGTACTGCCCTGCATACTTCCTGTTGGTTTAAATATAGTAAATGAAGCAGTTTCCATTATGCAACAATACACTGTTGTTACTTCATACTACTGAACAAAAGTTTGGAGTAATTACAGTGGGGAAAAAAATATTTGATCCCCTGCTGATTTTGTACATTTGCCCACTGATAAAGCAATGATCAGTCTATAATTTTAATGGTAGGTTTATTTGAACAGTGAGAGACAGAATAACAACAAAAAAAAAAATCCAGAAAGACGCATTTAAAAAAAGTTATAAATTGATTTGCATTAATGAGTCATAAGTATTTGACCCCTTTGCAAAACATGGCTTTGCACTTGGTGGCAAACCCCTGTTTGCAATCACAGAGGTCAGACGTATCCTGTAGTTTGCCACCAGGTTTGCACACATCTCAGGTGTCATTTTGTTCCACTCCTCTTTGCAGATCCTCTCCAAGTCATTAAGGTTTCGAGGCTGACGTTTGGCAACTCGAACCTTCAGCTCCCTTCACAGATTTTCTATGGGATGAAGGTCTGGAGACTGGCTAGGCCACTCCAGGAGTGCTTCTTCTTGAGCCACTCCTTTGTTGCCTTGGCCATGTGTTTTGGGTAATTTCATGCTGGAATATCCATCCACGACCCATTTTCAATGCCCTGGTTGGGTTCGATGCCCTGGCCCTGACGATACATGGCCCCCGTCCATCGTCCCTTTGATGAGGTGCAGTTGTCCTGTCCCCTTCGCAGAAAAACACCCCCAAATCATAATGTTTCCACCTCCATGTTTGACAGTGGGGATGGTGTTCTTGGGGTCATAGGCAGCATTCCTCCTCCAAACACGGCAAGTTGAGTTGATGCCAAAGAGCTGGATTTTGGTCTCATCTGACCACAACACTTTCACCCAGTTCTCCTCTGAATCATTGGAAAACTTCAGACGGGTCTGTACATGTGCTTTCTTGAGCAGGGGGACCTTGCGGGCGCTGCAGGATTTCAGTCCTTCACGGTGTAGTGTGTTGCCAATTGTTTTCTTGGTGACTATGGTCCCAGCTGCCTTGAGATCATTGACAAGATCCTCCCGTGTAGTTCTGGGCTGATTCCTCACGTTCTCATGATCACTGAAACTCCACGAGGTGAGATCTTGCATGGAGCCCCAGTCCGAGGGAGATTGACAGTTATTTTGTGTTTCTTCCATTTGCGAATAATCGCTGTCACCTTCTCACCAAGCTGCTTGGCGATGGTCTTGTAGCCCATTCCAGCCTTGTGTAGGTCTACAGTCTTGTCCCTGACATCCTTGGACAACTCTTTGGTCTCGGCCATGGTGGAGAGTTTGGAATCTGATTGATTGATAGCTTCTGTGGACAGGTGTCTTTTATACAGGTAACAAGCTGAGATTACTCCCTTAAAGAGAGGGCTCCTAATCAGATCCTTACCTGTATAAAAGACACCTGGGAGACAGAAATCTTGCTGATTGAAAGGGGATCAAATACTTATTTCACTCATTGAAATGCAAATCAATTTATAACTTTTTTGAAATGCCTTTTTCTGTTGTTATTCTGTCTCTCACTGTTCAGATAAACCTACCATTAAAATTATAGGCTGATCATTTCTTTGTCAGTGAGTAAACGTACAAAATCAGCAGGGGATCAAATAATTTTTTTCCCCCGCTAAGTTTAAAAAAAAAAAGGTTTTAAGTCTCTTATTCTCACCAAGGCTGCATTTTTTTTTATCAAAAAATTAAGAAAAAACTGTGATAATGGGAAATAATATTACAATTCAAAATAGCTGTTTTCTATGTCAATATATATTAAAATGTAATTTATTTCTGTGATCAAAGTTGCATTTTCAGCATCATTACTCCAGTCTTCAGTGTCACATGATCCTTCAGAAATAATTCTGATATGCTGATTTACTGCTCAAGAAACATTTCTGATTATTATTAATGTTGAAAACAGTTGTGTGTTGCCCAATATTTTTGTGGAAACCATGATATGCTACCATTCAAAATTTTTGTGGTCAGTAATATTTAAAAAAAAAGAGAAATTTAAAGAGAGATTCTATTTTAAATAAATGCTGCTCTTTTGAACTTTCTATTCATCAAAGAATCCTGAAAAATATGACGCAACACCACAATGTTTTCAGCATTGATAATAATCAGAAATAAACCTTGAGCAGCAAATCAGCATATTAGAATGATTAGCCCAGGGCCCGGTTTTTCAAAAGGTTTAATCCGGATAAAATTGATCCGGATTTAGTAATCCTTTTTTTTTGCGATCCGTGATCACGTAATCCATCTTACTTTTGAGCCAGTTTTTCAAAGCAACATTGGATTGGATCAATCTGATCCGGATAGGAACTTTTCAGGATCACCAAATCTGGATAACCAGTGCTCAAACAGGATAGGAAATCACAATATAGAACTATAGATATGTAAAGAGCATTGTTAAAAGCGCTATACAAATAATATTGACTTGACTTGAACACTGGAGTAATGATGCTGAAAAGTCAGCTAGGATCACAGGAATAAATTACATTTTACTATATATTCACATAGAAAACAGCTAATTGAAATTGTAAAAATATTTCATAATTTTACAGTTTTTACTGTATTTTTTATCAAATAAATGCAAGCCTTTCTGAGTGGAAGAGACTTCTTTCAAAAACACCCAAAACGTTTGACCAGTAGTATATACTGCATTAAGTGTAAGTGTAGTATATTAGTGTGCTGTTGGAACACATCCCGTGTGTTTTGGGGTCGTGTGAGGTGAGGTGGCTCATCTTTGGTGTTGTTGTGCTTCCTGACATATCCTGAAAGATGTGTGTGTGTGTGTGTGTGTGTGTGTGTGAGAGCTAATACTCCGTCCCTCGGGCTGAACTTTTCTCTGGAGTGAAATTCATGGGAAGACACGAATGTCAAAAAGTCGATTTGCAACACACATCCCATCTATTTTCCATTTGAGAGGGTTTTGCCGGCTATGAGCGGTGTGTGTGTGTGTGTGTGTGTATAACTGTGTGTGAAAGTGATTTGGGATTACAGGTGCCTGGCAGGTTTATCGGAGACCCGGCAGCTTTATCCATCCGTCTGAGTGTGTGTAAGTCTGCAGGCTTAGGGCTGCTCTGCACAGGGTTTCTCTCTCGTGAATCTGATTGTTTGATTTGTGTCTTGTGGCTTGTGTTTACTGAGATCAGATGCCTCGCTGATGCTCTGACCTGCAGAATTAACGCTACAGGGGAATATCGTCTGGATTTATTAGTACTGACTGCTCGCTGCATACAGGTCAGGGATTTGAAGACACTGTCAAGTGTTAAAGTTGTGAGTGTGTGTGTTTTGTCCTGCAGTGTTTGAGCTGCAGACATCAGTGATTCCTCAAATCATGTGTGTTACCAGTGCTGGAAGATTACTTAACCATTACTGATTCCAAATAATTGTAGTTAGTAACGTAATCCATTACTTTACAGATAATCATACTTGATTACTTTTAGATTACTTTTGACCTAACTTGTTTATCACATTGATTTAAATCGTATAATCGCGTACCATACTGATAAAAAATATACTGTATTTTAAAATGTAATTTAATCTAATTGCAAGTACTTATTTTTTTTTTTTTGGATTACATTATCTAGATTACATGTAATCAGTTACTACCCAGCACTGTGTTTACTAAGTGATCAGACACACAATTTCAGGCAACGCAGCTTTCCTGTCTCTTTCACTGTCTGTCAGTCAGCGGTGGTTTGTTGAATATTTCTAATTGTTTTGTAGATTCACAACAAACTGAATTTTGGCCCATAAACAATACATCTCAGAGCTGCTCGCAGCACGTCTCTGATTCTTATACTATAAATGTCACTAAATAAAGCGGCTGAATGCCAACAGAAATTCACACGCACACAATGTTGTGATAAGTGCTGTCAGTTTTCTTGTTCTCCAAAAGCTGACCTGTTGACAGTTTGGTGTGTTAACAGCAGAAAGAACTCTTTCAGTGTAGAGAAGCTGTTAACGATTCACATTTCCTCCCTGTTCTAGCATACGCCGCCTTCAAGTCATGTCGCAATGAATTCTTTATGAGATGAGTGCATATGAACACCGCTATGTCATAATTACCAGCGGGAAACTGCATTTTTTTTCTTTGAGCTCACTCCCAGAAAACAAAAATGTTCTAAGAACGTTTTGCTAACGTTCCCATTAAATGATAAAAAACGTTATTTCTGATTGTTCTGTTTTTTTTAAGGTTTTACCAAGTTTTTTTTTCCCAATCATGAACATTAAGGGAACGTTCCATTTGATGATTTTCCAAAAATTATGAGAACATTACCTTTGAATATTCTCATAATGAATGTAGTAACGTTTAAAAAAACGTTAGATGAATGTCCAACTAAAACGTTTCTGAATAAACAATCACTGAACGATGTATAAATAATGTTTTTTCGCTAACATTTTGAAAGACCAGATAACTTTGAATGAACATTGTATTAATGTTTGCTCATAACTTTGAGAGAACCTTTCCAGAACGTTCAAAGAACACTGGAGGTGTGTCCAAATTAAATAATGGTGGAAGCAGGTTTATTATAGCAATATTGTGAATGTTGACTGTTTTCTCAGTTTTATTCCTCTATAGATCGCATTTCATAGGTTCATCTTTTAACCTGTTTCTTTAGTTCATCTTCTTGTTTTCTGCATTCTATCAGGTTCTGATAAGCTCCGCCCCCTGATCACTAAAAACAAACCCCCAGAACTCAACAAATCTGGGTTTGGGTCTGAGTCAGAGTAGCTGGATCAAGCATGAAGCTTTTCCTCTCAAAGCCAGACTGAGGCGGATAAAACCCTGTCAATCACAGCGCATATGAAAACATGCCTTCCTACAGAGAGGTTTCAGAAGAGCATCTGTGAGATTTACACTGTATATGACAGCTTTATGTGAGGAACAGGCTCAAATTTTGATGGCGCTTTTTGGCTGACCTTCCACTTTCATTCTATGAAAAAAAATAATGTTCCACAGAAGAAAATGACACAGGCTTCACGTGACATGAAGGTGAATAGATGATAACAGTATTTGGCTGTCTGGGTGCACCGTCCCTTTAAGAGTCAATGCACCGGGCTTACAGAAATCTGTCAATTGCGAATGACTAGTACAGCTTTCTTCTGTGTGTGTGTGTGTGTGTGTGTTTCACTCTGATGGATCACGTTGTCACTCTCTCTCCCCTGCTTTTACACTGATCAATGAGCTAATGGAGTGTTAGAGCGGGATAACAGCTTTACCTCAGTGCACACACACACACACACACACACACACACGGCTGACCCCCCTCAGGTCTTCATTCTGTAGGGGTTTGTAAGAAAGTCATTTGTCTTGTGACACTAGTGGACTTCCTTTAGGGTCTGTGGAGGTTAAATGTGTGGATATTCATGATATCTGTCTAGTAGGATTGGGAAAAATTCAGATTGAGTCAATACATGAGCTGAAATTAATTCAGAACGACTGGAAGAGGAATTTACTGAAGGAATTAAAGAGTCACGCAAAAGAGGAATGTCATTAGTCCATCACAACAATAAAAATGGCCAGAAACAGATTGCTTATTATGGGACCTGTGCTTTACATTTATGATTTTTGCAGATGCTTTTATCCAAAGAGACTTACAGTAGTTTCAAGCTGTATATTTTATCAGTTTGTCCATTTTCTTGCTTCATTTAATATGAAATGGAAGTGTTCTGTAAAATGAAAGTTAATTTAATAATAAAATATTTTATTAAATATAATTTAATTTCTAATTTAATAAATATATTATTATTACTATTAATAATAATATTAGTATTATTATTATGCTTTTAAGTATTTTAATTACGAATTATTAATGAATTATACATAGAACACCTTAGAAATCACATAACTATAATATAATATAAAAAAAAAAAAAAAAAAAAAAAAAAAATATATATATATATATATATATATATATATATATATATATATATATATATATATATATATATATATATATATATATATATATATTTTTTTTTTTTTTTTTAACATTTATCTTACATTTATTTTATGTTATATAACTATAATATCAGGCATTATAAATATCTGATTTTCGTAGCAGAAAATTTCAAGCATTGATTTGCACATATGTATGTGACAACATGCTTACGGGTAAACCATGCCATAAAATATTATAGAAATGTATTATTAATAAAAGCTGTTTTGTTAAATTCATTCCATGTTAATTCTATTTTAAGTTAACATGCAATTTACAGTTCTGCGTCTTGTTTGCTAAATCGGTTCGATTGATATTGGGGTATTGAATTGGTGTCTAGTCCTCAAATCTCAGTGCTCCTGTCACATCACTCCAGGCTAATCCTCTCTCTCATCCCGTATCACACATTCACTTGCAGTGCTGCTAATCAGGGTTTGGAGGGCAGATTATGTTTTAACGATCCAAACCGTTTTATATGGCAGGTTTTTGCCCATCTGACTGAAATCACGGTTATTATGTGGCGCTGACGATTTCACAGACTCGAGTGGAACAGCTCAGGTGTGCGCGAGCGCCTGCTGCTCACTCCGGCCCAGCAGAGAGACGTCCAGCGTGATTAGCACTGATAGATAGAGACAGAAATGATGGGACGAATCTCTCAGAAACATCACCAGGTCTCTTTTCTTTTTTTTTTTTAAATTTTGACCTTATTTTCATGACAGTTCAGCACATTTTGCCCCAAAATGCTTGTTACTGTAATGCATCTGGGTGTTTTACTTTTGTATCTGGAGTCTTTTATAATTCTCATAATTCTCAGTGGTGACACTTATTACATTCTCATTACTGTAATACAACAATGTTTTAATTAAAATCTGCATGAACAAAAGCAGTGCAACCGATACTAGCATAATGTACAAGTATGTTCCACATCACAGCAATGATGTTGGATTATAGAAAATTGGAGCAAATGTGCTTAACTTTCCTGAAAATAATACATCTTTCTAAATATAGGCTTCATTTTATTTAAATTTGATCTGGACATGTAATTTACAGATTTCGTGAGATTCACCCGAAGAGAGAAAATGGCTGAGCGTCTTTAACATGATGCAGAACTAGGAAAAAAGTCCAGCAAGCCAATGCTTATGGGCACAGCAGGAAATCAGCCAACCAGAAATAGGAAGAGAAAAGGAGAGAGAGAGAGAGAGAGAGAGAGAGAGAGGGAGGCTCATAAGTAATTGAAATGGAGGTGATGTCGCTGTTGGGCTGCACTGCTACTGTAACTGAAGTGCAGCCGAGCGTTTGGGATAAAATTGCTTTCTAATTATTCAATCCACCTTTACTTTTCCTCCTGAGGGACAGAGAGAGAATGACTGAAAGAAAGAGAGAGAAAGATGCATGTATGTTGATGAAGCATTTTACAGGTTGATATTTGCACGCTGTTTGTTTTGATGTATTATGAGCCATACACTTAATATGCATTTATTTTTTTCCCAGCATGCAGCAGCAGTGGGTGTGTGTGGCTTTACTGGCCCTCCTGACTGTCACAGTGACGCTGGTAGATGGTGGAAAAACAGAGAAACAAGGTAACAGAACATTTTCTTTTCTGTATCACTCTTACTGCTCTGTATTGCCACATATTGCTATATTTTACCCTACACTGCTGTATATATAACCCCATACTTGTCTGCATTACCCTGTGCTGCTCTATATTACCCCATATGCTACTATATATTACCCTATCAGCCCACATTGCTCTATATTACCTCGCAATGCACTATATTATCCCATACTATATACATACAATATCACCACACATGCCTCTATATTTCCCTGAATTTCTCTGTATCACCCCAGATTGATCTACATTTCCCCTTGCTCCTCTACAGTATATTACCCCCTTGGGCTCTATATTACCTCCATAATCTATAATTTCCCACACTGCTCTATCTTTTCTATTCTTACTGCTCTTTATTGCCACATATTGCTCTGGGTGGCCCCATACTGCTCTATACCACCCACACCGTTCTATATTACCCTGTACTGATTTATATCACCACGCCGCTTTGCTTCCTCTTTCCTTAATCTCTCCCTGTCTAGCCTTTACTAACCTGAACAATGCCTGAAACTTTGAATTGCAAGCACTTCCTGTGTTTATTTGCCTCTTTATGATGAATCGTTTTTTGTATTCCTCAATTGTAAGTCGCTTTGGATAAAAGCGTCTGCTAAATGAATAAATGTAAATGTAAATATTATCCCAGTCTGCTCTTTATTAACCTTGCCGCTCTTTATTACCCCACACTGCTCTACATCACCCACGCCGCTCTATATTACCCAGTACTGCTCTACATCACCCATGCCGCTCTGTAATGTATTATCCCATACTGCTATATATCACCCATGCTGCTCTATATTACCCCATACTATTCTATATCACCCATGCTGCTCTATATTACCCCATACCTGTCTGTATCACGCATGCCTCTCAATATTACCCTATACTGCTCTATTTCACCCGTGCAGCTCTATATTGCTCTGTATCACGCATGCCTCTCAATATTACCCCATACTGCTGTATTTCACCCATTCAGCTCTATATCACCCCATACTATTCTATATCACCCATACTGCTCTATATTACCCCATACTGCTCTATATCACCCATGCCGCTCCATATTGCTCTGTATCACGCATGCCTCTCAATATTACCCCATAATGCTGTATTTCACCCATGCAGCTCTAAATTAACCCATACTGCTCTATATTACCCCATACTGGTCTGTATCACCCATGCCTCTCAATATTACCCCATACTGCTCTATATCACCCATGCCGCTCTATGTCACCCATGGTGCTCTAAATTACTCAGTACTGCTCTATATCACTCATGCTTCTCTATATTACCCCATGGTGCTCTAAATTACTCAATACTGCTCTGTATTGTATTTGGGGGAAGTCGTGGCCTAATGGTTAGAGAGTCGGACTCGTAATCCAAAGGTTGCGGGTTCAAGTCTCGGGCCGGCAGGGATTGTAGGTGGGGGGAGTGAATGTCCAGCGCTCTCTCCACCCTCAATACCACGACTGAGGTGCCCTTGAGCAAGGCACCGAACCCCCAACTGCTCCCCGGGCGCCGCAGCATAAATGGCTGCCCACTGCTCCGGGTGTGTGTTGACGGTGTGTGTGTGTGTTCACTGCTGTGTGTGTGCACTTTGGATGGGTTAAATGCAGAGCACGAATTCCGAGTATGGGTCACCATACTTGGCAGTATGTCACTTCACTTCACTTCTATTTCACTCATACCGCTCTATATTACTCCATACTGGTCTGTATCACACATGCCTCTCAATATTACCCCATATGGCTCTATTTCACTCATGCAGCTCTATATTACCCCATACTGCTCTATATCACCCATGCTGTTAAATATTACCCCATACTGCTCTGTATCACCAACGTCACTCTTTATACCACCATGCTGCTCTATATTATCCCATGCTGCTCTGTTGCCCACGCCATTCTATATTACAATGCTGCTCTATATTACCCATGCTGGTCTATATCACCCACACTGCACTGAATTACCTTTCAGCACTCTATATTTCCCCACGCTCCTCTATATTATCCCACAGTGCTCTATATATCCACACACACACACTGCTCTGTATCACCTCACGCTGCACTATATCAACCCACACACTCTCTCTGGCTCTCATACACACAATTGTAAGGTGCAACATGAAAGTGTGTGTGCTCTCACTCTGACAGGTAAGAAAGAGCGTAAATCGGACTGTGGCGAGTGGCAGTGGAGTGTGTGTGTGGCTAACGAGGGTGACTGCGGCCTGGGCACCAGAGAGGGCACACGCACCGGCACCGACTGTAAACAGACCATCAAAACCCAGCGCTGCAAAATCCCCTGCAACTGGAAAAAGCAGTTTGGAGGTGAGAAGCCACACAAACGCAGGTTACACACACACACACACACAGGGCTCAGGGTAAATAAGCCAGCGCTGTGGAGTAACAGGATGGAGATTCTCACAGAATTCTGTCCTCAGAAATGACACGACTGTAGTGAGAGCCATAAACAAGCTGGCAGAATATACCACCGTGTGTGTGTGTGTGTGTGTGAGAGAGAGCGCATATGCCACCTTCCCTCGGGATTTGTAGGTATGCACATAAACTATCAACAAACACTGAAACTGTAGGGTGTTTTCTCTAAGAAGTCTCTCTCTGGGAATGTGCAAGACCGTCTCGCTCTGAAAGAACATCAGAAATCACAGACTTAATAAAACATGATCACACTAAACGTTGAGTGATGAATCCTCTGTGTATTTCTGTGTAGTTCAGCAGCCATGTCAGTGCAGTTTATCATCGAAACGCTGATGTCTGGTGCAGAATTTTTCCTCTTGAGTTATAAGGGCTCTATTTCACACCGGCCTCATTTTTGAGGACCTCGGTTCAGGACAGCGGCCGTTCAGCCGGAGGGCTGCTGCATGTAATTACATTCTCTATGCCTTTAAATATGTCATTAGAGACAATTTTGTGCTTGATTGAAGCAGTTTAACCCCCATCCATTCCGGCAGAGACCGAGAGAAATCGCTCCAACGCATGGACAGAAAGAATGAAAGATGAAATGAGACAAGAGATACAGGAACGAGTGCATAGATCAGGGCTTCGCAATTGGTTTTGCTTCAGGATCCCGATTTTACATTAGCCGTCAAGTGCCAACCCAACACAGAACCTAAATTGTTTATCATGTAAAATTGCATTTCGATGGTCTCATGCTCACGGCAGCCAATAATTCACCTTGCAAAACAAACAAACTGTGCCCGGCACAAACCTCACTGTAAGTGAACCTGTATTTAATGTAGTCTGGGTTGTGTTTTCTTTTCCCTTGTGTAGCCCTCAACCCATTTTACTTCCATAATCTGATGTATTTCCAAGTGAAACAGGATATTCAACAAGAAAAAAATGAGCTTTTTTAACTTTGGGAGTTATTGCATGGTGAAAAGTTTCTCTGTGTGACAGATGGTTGAAAAGGGATTGGAGACGGCAGCTGAAAACTTGTTCAAGATTATGAAAACAAACATTTGTTTTTCAGAATAGCATGCACTGATGAATCCTTCACAATAACACCAGGAAGATGTATTGAGACAGTACATTTGGATTTCATGTTGACTTTAAACCTGTTTACGCATGTATGTTTGTTTTGCATTTGCATTTGCAATGTATTTTTTACACCGTTTTGTTGCATTTGAACTTGTCAAAATCAAGCTGTGGGTTTTTGTCTTTTGCAGGTGATTGTAAGTATGATTTTCAAGCGTGGGGAGAGTGTGACTCGACCACAGGAATGAAGACGCGCACTGGTATGCTAAAGCGAGCGCTGATGGATGCTAACTGCCCGAACACCGTCAGCGCCACCAAACCCTGCGGCAAACCCAAGACCAAGATACAAGGTACAAGAACACACACATAAAGACACAAAAAGATTTTGAGCATGCAACGTGCTAAACTTGAATAAATACAAAAGCAGTATCAACTGATTTGATTGGAGTGCTAAAAAACATTTTTTGCATTAAGGCAAGACACCACAAGTGAATAGGGTAAAAATTATAATTACCATGCTTCCCTAGTTGATTAAGCACATTACATTATGACAGTATAAAGTTTCCTGCATTGCTATGCTGAAATATGCAAACAGAGCATTATCTAATTAAATATGCACTAATTTGCATACATGCAAACTTTTTGTTTCATTTTGTTAAGTGATTTTAGATTTCTTTTTTTTTTATCACTGCATCAATCAGAAAATACTGGCTACAGCCAGAAAAATATACATATTTCACCATGTTTTCACCGTGATTAGGAATAAAATGTACTGTAATATAAACCAAGCAAATGATATATAAACCCCTCAGTAAATCTCTTCAGAATATAGATTGGAATAAAACTGGGAAGTCTGATTAAGTGCTGCTGAAATGGAGAAAACTCTCATAGCCTTTAAAGATATGGATTATAATTGAAATTGACAGATTTTACAAGTTTTTACATTAAGACAAAACACCACAGGTGAATAGGGTAAAAAAATGTATTACCATGCTTCTGTAGCTGATTAATCACACTATATTAAGACAATTGATTCAGTTACAATTTCTCTGCAATATTAGGTTTAAATATACATTAAAGACATAATTTAATTAATTTGCGTACATTTCCATAACCAAAATCCAACATTAGATGAACCAGACTTTTTGACATATTAAAAGGTTTTTATAGAGGGGATTTCTCTTTTTATCACTCCATAAATCAAAAAATATTGTCAACAAACCAGGAAATGGATTTTCAGCATGTTTATAGGAATAAAATGTTGCATAAAATCAGGCGAATGATATATGAACAAACCCCTCAGTAAAAACCATCAGAAAATAGATAGGAATTAAACTGTTAAGTACTGCTGAAATGGAGATAAACCACCCACACGGAAATAACTTTTAAAGATATGCATTAGAATTGACATCTACAGGCTAAAATAGGTAAATCTGAATAAAATAAACACTTAAAGGTGTATTTTGGATTTTTTTTCTGCTAGTCTGATATAAGACGTGTCATAAAAGCAAAGTAGCCCAAAAATGGACCAGTGCATGAAAAAATAACTTCTTTCCATAAAAAGAATTAAAAATCCAAATGATCCATATTTATTTATAATCCCAAGCATTATGCTAATGTTTGACATTATCGTATACTCCAGACTCCATGTTTTCATATTAATCTTATACAGGTCTGCATTTTGAACCGCAGGACAGAGATCGTAAGGTTACTCTGAAATATTGATCAAATCAGGTCTTTCTCTCTGGCTCAAGAAGTTTCTAAAGACTCTGTTAAAGTTTAATAAATGTGACGGTTTTGCCACAGACGGCTGGACTGTGTTGTTGTTGTCTGTGCTTCATATTATTATGAAGTGAATATGCTGAGATTCATGGCTGCTCTTGTATGTTACTGCAGCATTTCTAACCCGCTGATGAATCAATCCCTCGTTCTCTAATATTCATCATTTGTAAGTCACTTTGGATGAAAGCATCTGCTAAATGAATAAATGCAAATGTAAATGTTGGCAAAAATTCAGGCTAATCAAAAGAAATTCGTCTTAATCTACCAAGAGCATCTTTTTCAATCTGAAATTCGCAGATTAGATTTTCCACCACAAAACAAAACACACAAACAGACAGCAGCATATGCATATATTTAACTGATAAAGAAGAGTTTAATGAAGTCGCGATATGATTGTGTTTGGATGAAATGGACAGCGAACCAGTTAAAGATGACATTCAGGTCAAGAGCAGCTTTTCTAAACCTCATTGTTGCTGTAAATGATATTAACCAGTGTTAAAGTGCTGTAGTACCTGTTGTGAATGTCTGGATAAGGCTGCTGGATCAGAACGAGAGAGGGAGGATGAGCAAGTGCAGGGAGATGGATTTGTCTGTAATGGATGTGACGGGTCTCGTGTGCTCGTCTCATTTATCAGGATTTGGACATGAGCTCAAGTGCTGCTGCCACCCTGAAAGAGCTTAAAGAGACGAATCCATCATCAAGCACCAGAGATGAAGAACTGACCGCAGGAAAGAAACATAAGCGTCTCAATATGAACTCAAACATTTCTTAAAAAATAGCTCCGTACTCTTAATGCATGTCAACAACTGACCCGTTTGTGTCTGCCTTAATTTCTCTTTCAGGAGGAACATCATTCCAACTCCAATTTGGAATTAAGGTTTTTGAAAGAAGTCTCTTCTGCTCACCGGGCTGCATTTATTTGATCAAAAATACAGTAAAAAGTGTAAAATTGTGAAAAATTATTACTATTTGAAATAGCTGTTTTCTATGTGAATATGTAGTGCAGTGTAATTGATTTCTGTGATTAAATATAATTTTTCAGCATCATTACTCCAGTCTTCAGTGTCACATGATCCTTCAGAAATCATTCTAATATGCTGCTCAAGAAACATTTCTGATTATTATCAATGTTAATAAAAGCAGTTGTGCTGCCCACAAACCGTGGAAACCGTGACACATTTTATTTTTCAATCTTCACAGATAAATAGAAAGTATTTGAAATAGATGTAACATTATAAATGTCTTTACTGGCACTTTTGATCAATTTAATGCATCCTTGATTAATAAAAGTATTAATATCTATTTTTAAGTCTTACCCCAAACTACACAAAAATATTGAGCAGCACAACTGTTTTCAACATTAATAATAATCAGAAATGTTTGTTGATCAGTAAATCAGTATATTAGAGTGATTTCTGAAGATCATGTGACACTGAAGACTGGAGTAATGATGCTGAAAATACAGCTGCAGATCACAGAAATAAATTATTCTAAAATATATTCACATAGAAAACAGTTATATTGAATTGTAATAATATTTCACAATTTTTACTGTATTTTTGAGCAAATCAATGCAGCCTTGGTGAGCAGAAGAGATCAAAAAATTACAAAATTTTATTTATTCCAGACTTTTGACTGGTATTGTATAACTGAAAACTATCAAAGCAACATCTGAGCAAATCAAATGTTCCTTTGGGACTGCAGGTGTGTGTGTGTGTGTGTGTGTACAGGTTTATATATCCTGGTGGGGACTTAAACCTGAATACACACAGACTCATGGGGACTCGTGTCACGGTGGGGACCTAAATTGAGCTCACAAATGCTTATAAATCATACAGAATGAGTTTTTTTGAGAAAGTAAAAATGCACAAAGTTTCCTGTAAGGGGTAGGCTTAGGTGTAGGGTTGGTGTAGGGCGATAGATAATACAGTTTGTACAGTATAAAAAGCATTATGCCTATGGAGATTCCCTACTGTGTGTGTGTGTGTGTGTGTGTGTGTGTGATACTGTATCTGCAGGTAATGTGTATTTGTGCCCTTTTCAGTGTGCCAACAAACAGAGGATAGAAGTGATTAGAAACTCCCTAGAAATTCCCTACAGATGGACTGGAAACACACACACACACACACACACACACAGGGTGAGAGGGGCGTTTTCACTGGGGTCTGTTTGAGGTGATAAGAGCAGCAGCAGAGAGGATTGTGGGGGTTTGGGAGCGGGTGTCACTGTCACAGATGGATGAACTGAGGTAAACACACACACACACACACACACACACATCATCTCACCTGTTAGTCTGTCCTGTGGTACAGCAGGCCGGAGTGGATGGGACGTCACATCACTGATTTTCATGGTGAAGTGATGAGGATTTTCACAGCCTCTGATTGGCCGAGCTTCTGTTTGTGTGTCTCTGTCAGGTCACATGATTTGGCTCATATTAAAGGCTAATTCTTAAATAACAGGCTGAACCGCTGCGGTCCGTCCAGCTCATGAGACGCAGATGCTGATGTGTGTGTGTGTGTGTGTGTATGTGGATGACTGAGCCGTTTCTCCATCATGCTGTACGGTGATCAGATCACAGCTGGTATAATGTTATTGCTCAGACGTTGCTCATTCAAAACTCAACGAGGCTTCATTGAAATGCTCGATTAGCTTTCATTTAATTGAATTACAAACTTTATTTCAGATGTTTCTCCTTAAACTCTTGTGGGGAAAGAAAATCTAACACAAATGAGACAAATTAAGTTTTGAAAAATAACATGGACAGTATATATATATGCAAGTAATTGCATGCTTTTGTATTATATGTATATATATGTGTCTGTGTGTGTGTGTGTTTGGAATAATCAATATTTTTGGCCCCAACATAATGGTCCAGTTTCACAGATGGGGCTTAGCTTAAGCCAGGACTAGGCCTTAGTTAAATTGAGACATTTAAGCAGCTTTTATGAAAAATGCCTTCGAAGAAAACGTTACAGGTGTTCATCTTGAGACAGATCAATGGCACTGATATATTTTAAGATATGTCAGAGCAAGATATTTTTAGTTGAGACAGCTCAAACATGAGTTTTAGTCTGGGACTAGCTTTATAAGCCTCGTCTGTGAAACCGGGGGAATATGTACAAGGTTTTTAATATATTTCTATTTTAAAATGTAATTTAAGTGTTGCCATCACAGGATAAATTACACTTATTTATAGAAATCAGTTCTAATAATATTTCACAGTTTTACTGTATTTTTAATAAAATATTATTTTATTTATTGATCGACTGATTGAATTTTGATCAAATAAATGCAGCCTTGGTGAGCAGATTTCTTCCAAAAACATTTAAAAATCTTTTGACCAAAATGTATTTATTTACACAGTGCTTAATCTTAAATTGATGTCTTTTATGATCCTGTCAAATCTGATCAGAAGCTGTAGATGAGCTGAAACTGCTATGTTTGTCTCTGGAGAAACATCTGAGAAACTGATCTGAAGATCTCATTTGTGATTTGTCTTTCCTCCGGTTTTCTTCTGTAATTAGCCGTTGTTCGTCTGATGGTCTTCTGGTTGTTTTTGTGTTTGATTTGAATGGGTTTAATCTTTATGCTAATGAGATGCTAATGCTATGAACGCTTGGATGGCGTTATTGGACATGTAATCATCATCAGTCGGTTTAATGAAGATTTTCTGCACATTTTGATTGTTTTGTGTGAAAGAGTATATGTTTGGCGAGTTCAGACACGACTGCAGACGGCAGGTGTTGATGACAACAGGAACTTTTACACTTGATAAACTCTGATCAACAGGTGACGTCCACCAGCTCTCGCTCTCACTAAATTCAGAAGAATGCTAATTAAACTAAGTCAAGGTTCATTTCATATCTGAGATGAGATTTATGCAGAGGAGCCTTTATAAATATCCTCATATAACAATAGAATCATTCAGCGTGATTATCTGGATTTCTAGTGTCACGTTGTCCTCCAAATTATCATATATAAATAATCAAAAAAAGTCATGTTGAATAATAAAGCCAGAGCATTTTATACTGATTTAAATACAAAATATATATTTTTTTATTTTAAACAAATTTAAAATATTTTTTATTATTAATATTATTTTTAAATGTAAATTCTCATTGATGCAAAAAAAAAAAATATATATATATATATACATACATATATACATATACTTTAATGGAATTATGGATAATGATAATTTGTAGATCACAATAGCATTTTATACTGATTTAAAAATAATTTAATGTATTTTTTAAATTGCTTTAAAATACTAAATTAACTTTAAATTTTAAATCCAAATTCTCATTATCATGCAAACAAAAATTTATGGAAAAAATAATTACTTGGAATGGTAAAATATTTATAGATCACAATAGCATTTAAAAATAATAATTCTAATGTAATATTATTATATATATATTTTTAAATACTGTAATATTAAATAAAAATAAAATACTGTAATGCATTAATAAATCATAATGAGAATTATAAAAAAATACCTCAAAAGCAAAATATTCAGACATATAAATAATTAATGGCACTGAGAATACAGGGTTAAATGTCTTTAATTTCCATTAAAATATCAAATAAAAATTTAACTGCCATTAAAATGTCACAATGGAGAACTTGTCTTAATGTACATAAAATAGACCTCATTTTTTAAAGCGCTATAGTCATCTGATTTAGGGCTGAAATAGAAGCTGGATGTGTTTTCATGAGATTCGTTTGTGTGTGTGTGTGTGTGTTTGTGTGAGAGAGAGAGAGAGACTGATGTATTGTTCGTCTCCCCACAGATTCTCAGAAACCAAAACGGGAAGGAAAGAAGAAGGAGCGAAACCCGACGGACTAGAGGAGAAACCTGCATCCTGAAGCTGCTCTCTTCTGCTCCTCAGGCTGAGACGCGGATGTGAGCCGGAGAGATGATGCCGGATCTTATTTACAGTAGAATATTTTTAGATCGTTTGTAGCTTTAATTTGCAGCTCATGGAATAATACATAAATGATAAAAGAAACAAAGCAATTACTAAAATGTTCTGCTGAATCTTCTAACGTTGCACCAGCAGTATCAGACTGCTCAGTTCACACAAAGAACGTTTTGCTAATGTTCCCATAAGGTTATGAAAACGCTATTGCTGAATTTTCTCTGAATGTTCCAAACATACAGTTTTTTAAAAATGTTTGTTAAAGGAATCATTACATTTGATAATTTTCCAAACATTATGGGAAAGTTACTTTTGAATGTTCTGAACATTCCGAAACAAGAAAACATTCCAAGAACGATGTAAAAATAACCAGAATATTCCGAATGAACATTCTATTAATGTTACTTGAAGAACTCTTATTCATAACTTTGCCAGATCATTCTGAGAACATCAGAGATGAATAAAATGCAAGATTTTAATTCATGAGTAGAGATTGAAATGAAATGTCCTCGTCAAACAAGATGTTGAATTAGAATTTGAATTGTAATTTATGAACAGAAAAGATCCTTAAATGTTCTTATATAAGTTGAATGGGGGAATTAAATGCCCTTCCACTAAAATGAAATTTTGCTAAATACATAAAATTTAAAAACGATCATAATATCATCTGATGTTTCTGAAATATCCTATACATAGAACATATTTATGGATAATACATCCTGAGAAATAAAGAAATGTATCAATTAAAAATTAGAATTCTGCATCCTGTTTGGAGCCATAATTCAAATTAAGTTAAAATTATTATTTTTTTATTCTCAATTCAGCCCTGCTGGAGAATGAAATAAAAACACATCTAAAGTTAAACTAATGCTTTTTAAATGAAATAAAGTCATGAATGTAACATAATTTCCAGTAAATAAAGATGTTAATTATTCCTTCCCATCAGAGTTTCGTGTTTCTCGTGTCATTTGTTCACTGAGAAAAGAGCAGAACTGGCGAGTAATTCATCATAACACCTTTATTTTCCAGAACTCTAATCCAAAAGTATATCGCACGATACAGCAAATCTTATCAATACACCTCATGTTTCATCAGCGATCACCAATCCAGAATAATGCTCATTGTCCTAATAAAGATCGATAACATTCATATTCATTAATAAACACTTGTATTTACACGTCATCTGTGCTACACATATAGACTATATAGTATAATACAAACGTTAAGCTGATAACCAACACACATCTACTGATGAAAGCCATGACTCACAGTGAACAGAAGCACAAGACGCACGGCAGAGATGAGAAGAAAGCATTCTGAGTATTTACAGCATCATCTGTACACACACCACAAACACAGCTCCAAATATCAGCGTTTTTGGTAGGTCTCTGTGCTTCAGGAGGGTTCAGCGTCCGCCTGTCTCCACACACACACACACACACACACACACACACACACACACTGTGTTCAGTCTATGTACACGCGTGTCAGACGGACGTCTTTGGCTGCTGCGTCGCCCTTCGCTGTTTTTTCAGAGTCTCTCACCACGAGTGCTACCTTTTTAAGATGTAGTGTTACATTGAGAGACTCTTGCTTTCTGTTCAAGTCCATTGTGCTCCGGCTAACTGCCTGAGACCAGAAACATACTCCACACAAATATTTTTGATTAAAAGTAAAGTACAATTGTGAAATGTTATTTCTATTTGAAATGCGTTTCACGTGTGACTATATGTGACCCTGGATCACAAAACCAGTCATAAGGGTCCGTTTTTTAAATTGGAGAAAAGCTTTCCATTGGTGCATGGTTTGTTATGATAGGACAATATTTGTCTGAGATACAACTATTTGAAAATCTGGAATCTGAGGGAGCAAAAAAATCTAAATATTGAGAAAATCTCCTTTAAAGTTGTTCAAATTAAGTTCTTAGCAATGCATATTACTAATCAAAAATTAAGTTTAGATGTATCTACGGTAGGACATTTCCAAAATATCTTCATGGAACATAATCTTTACTTAATATCCTAATGATTTTTGGCATAAAAGAGAAATCTATAATTTTGACCCATACAATGTATTTTTGGCTATTGCGTCCTTGATGAATAAAAGGATTAAAACAACAACAAAAAACATGACTGTATTGCATCACAGGAATAAATTCAATTTTAAAATATATAAAAACAGAAAATATGTACGACCTATTTTTGATCAAACATGCAGCCTTGATGAGCAGAAGAGACTTTTAACAAATCCTAATGATTCCCCAGCTAACAAAATTATGTTCTAGCAACATTTTGCTAACGTTTTCATTAGGTTATGAAAATGTAATTTCTGAATGTTCTCTGACCGCTCAAAACATCCAGTTTTTTAAAAATGTTTCTTCTTGGTTTCATGAATGTTAAAGGGGTCATATGATGCTTTTTTAAAGATCATTATTTTGTGTATTTGGTGTTACAGAATATGTTGACAGGCTTTAATGTTCAAAAAACACATTATTTTTCAAATACTGTACATTATTGTAGGTCCTCTATGCCCTGCCTCTCAAACTATAAAGTCCTTCCTTCCGACAAGCGCAGTCTGCTCTGATTGGCCAACTGGCACAGTGCATTGTGATTGGCCGAACACCACTAGCAGGAGTCGGAAATGTAACGCTTTAGCTTTCAAAAGAAATGTAAAGACAGTTAATAATGTCCTTAGTTTTACCATCAGTTCAAGCCTGAGAGGGAAACAGAGTGATGAAGCTCGTATGTGTTTGCAGTACACAAGCAGCAGTTGTGTGACCGTGTCTCCCTCACACACACACACACACGACGCGCAAAACTCCGCATTTGAGCAGTCAATAGCAAATACTTAAACTAATAACAAAACATACAGTCGCTGATTCAGAAGCGCCAGATTGTCATAGCAAAGTCAGAATTATCTCCTCTCCTAGGTTCACGAAACTGTCGTCCATAAAATGCGTTGCTGTTCTGTTGGAAGTAATCTTAATGATTCCTGCATCTACTTTCTGAAGGCCAAATAAAGTGCGCTTGCTTTCGCCTAGAAACACACAGCGTCTCCCTCATGGCTGCATCAACACTACAGCGGTTACTGAAACCATGCCTTCTTTACTTACGTGAACATTTGGGCAGCATTACGCAAATATTTCCACATTGTGATGTAGACATGTGGGGCGTGTTTGAATGAGACGTTTTAGGGGGCGTGGCAGAGTCTTAACTTTGATAAAGAATATCTCTTTGGTTTTGAGACTTTAGTCTTTGCAACTTCAGGGATCTTATCTATACACAAACAGCTTGTAACACTCCAAAGACAAAGGAAGACTTGAAATCGCATCACATGACCCCTTTAAGTTCCATTTGATCAGTTTGCAAACTGTTACTTTTTGAATGTTCTAAAACTAGTAACATTTAAAAATGTTAGATGCACATTCCAACTGAAACATTTCAGAAAAAGTTCCATGAGTGATGTAGGCCTATAAATAATGTTTTAAGGCAGATAACTTTGAATAAACGCTCTGTTCATGTTTCTGCAACATAACTTTTCCCAGAATGTTCTGAGAACATTCCCTGTTAGCTGGGTCCAAACTATTGACTGCTAGAGTAGCTATGCTTTAATATGCAAACTTGATTTTGTGTGTGTGTGTGTGTGTGTATTTGCTTTGTAAAATATGTCAGAATTGTCTTTTTTCGACCCCACAAATAGTTGAATGAGACTCATTGTTGGCAGAGGAGTGGCGTTTTTGTACTTGTGTGAAATGTTCGCGGTCACACAGTTCTTAGATCTCTTCCTTTCAAACTCGCCATTAATAAACCAAAAATAAAAAAATAAAAAAAACAACTTTAAAGTTTCCGAGTGTGCAGATGCTGCTTCAGTTGCTATGGCCACCAACAACTTCCATAAAGTCCTGGCTCTTCTTGTTGTCTGTCTGGAGTCTCAGTCGAATAATATCCATGTATGGCTTGATTCTTCTGCGTTGGATCCACCGGACTGAAATACTGTACGTCTTCTATATAGAATCATTTACATATGGATTAAAAAAAACGTTATAGAAAAGCATCTGTGAGTTGATAAAGTCTGCGCTTCAGTATGTGTTGTTCGTTTGTCTCAATAGGTTATCAGTCATCGTGTGTCTGCTGTGACCGCTAGATTTGAGTTTTTCACACACACACACACACACACATACACGGGCTGCATTCATAAACCAAATACACAATATAGTTACATACAATATTAGACGCACACAAGAGGCTCGAGGTGCTTCAGGGGCGCATTATAAAACACACACCATCCGTTGATCAGTGTGAGCGAGCATGCGCTTTACATTCCTGCGCTGACCTCTGGGTCACGAGCCTGCAGATCACACACACACACACAGACTTGTGCTTTTCTTTCATAAAACTAACAACAAGTAAAGTAAAAGTCGTGACGTATTGTCAAGTATGGTGACCCATACTCGAAATTGGTGCTCTGCGTTTAACCCATCCAAGTGCACACACACAGCAGTGAGTAGTGAACAAATGCACACACACACACACACACACACACACACACACCGTGAACACACACCCGGAGCAGTGGGCAGCCATGCTGCAGCGCCCGGGGAGCAGTTGGGGGTTCGGTGCCTTGCTCAAGGGCACCTCAACCAACAACAACATGCACACAAAAGTTAACAAAAGTTTGTAAAAATACAGATGTTTCTATAAATAAATAAACTGAGAACCCCCACATTGAACGCTAGAATAGAGATTATATTTCATAAAATTAAACAGATTAGAAAATACATTTAAGCCCTTTAGTATTAATTGTGCTGTCACAAGAATGATTATGATGATGATGGGTGGATGAAGATGGACCTGAACCTCTGAAAACCTCTGATTAAAAAAAAAACAAAAAAAGATATATTTTTTATATATAACCTACAAATAGCCATTTTCTCAGTATTGGTGAAGTTTTAGCATCCCGTATAGCTAGGTTGCTAGTGCACTACATGGCCTATAAAGCCAAATGTGTTGAGACACCTGACTCCTTTCTGAATAACAGCTTTTATTAGACATTTTAACCCAGATCTGATATACAGTTAGTTTATGGATAGCAAATATAAGCCTCTTTTTTTATGACAATCACTTGTTTATATGTGTGTTTAGTGGACTCTGTGTGCAAATGTATCACCATAATTCACCAATATCTCACAAATATTACTCTTATTATTTGAAAAAGGCAAGTTTTCTTTGATGGGTGTAGTTTAGGTTTGAATTAGTCTGGTCAGTATCTGATTAACTTTCATAAAAACTGCGCTCATCTATGGTGTGTCACTTATGTAGGCATATTAAAAATTAATATAATAAGATTTTATTTTACTCTCAAATGCATTTTTTGTACATATTCATTATAAAATAAAAGTCTAAGCAAACTAATTAAACATAATTAAACTCACTAATTCTTTTCTCATTCAAGAAGCTGTTTCACTCGGAGATACATATTTCACAGGTCATCATACAGTAAAATATGTACTTTGTATTTTGACAGTCTAAACAAAGTTGTATATTAATACAATTTCTGTAAAATTATATATATATATATACATATACACATATATATATATATATGCATACACATTACAGCAAAATGCATTTTTAATTTATACATTTGTACATATTGCATGTGTACATATATACACATGCAAAAAAAAATGCATTTTAGGGTAAATTATTAATTAAACATAAATAAATATATTTATATATAATTATATGGGTATTATTTGGAGAGGGAAAAAAAAAGGTTTCTTTCAACCTGTAAGACTATAAGTCTGCGGTATATCCATATCTACTGAGCTGAATAAATGTGTGTGTGTGTGTGTGTGTGTGTATGTGTGTGTGTGTGCACGCTAAACAAATCCCAGCAGGGCAGCGGCGATGTCACTGACCCCCGGGATGGCAGTGGCTTTTTCCAGTTGCTGTCTCTGTGTTTGTGTTCCCTGTGGAGCTTTTAGACTGGCTGTGCTTCTGTAAAGATCATCTTATCTGGCGTCACTCATTCTCAGTCGTATCCCTCGCTGGAGGACGAGGAGTGTGTGTCACCAGCGCCAGCCCATGTAAGGCTGGGGTCACAGGACGGGACGCTCTGAACGCTCACCAACACCTGCGCTATCTGTCCTGCTCACAACACACAGTACCAGCGCACATCTCTCACGACCTCTGACCTCCAGCACACACACACACACACACACACTACTCGTCAGGGTGTAAAGGGCCAGAATAACTGTACTTCACTATATACTTAGTGCATACTATATTGTTTTGGGAATTTGTACTTAAGTCAATTACATTTTCAAAGCAAAATCTTACTTTTTTACCATTTTGTTTAGACTTTCAAAATATAAAGTACATATTTTACAGGTCATCATGACTTAAATGTTTCCCAAGATATATTCTGGTCATTATGTGACTTTGTGTCGGCACAAAACAGAAGTTGCATTGACATATTCTGAGTCAAACAGCTTCTTGAATAAGGCAAATTGTAGGACGGGACTTGATTTTGTCCATCAAATCATTGATCATTGACTATTATAATTCTGGTTAATATTTTGAATTCGATTTTTTAATCTAATTCAATGTTTTGGTAGTTTTGTTGCATGTTTTTCTCATTTTTATTAATATTGTTCTTTTAAATATGTCTATAGTTTGCATTAATGTTTATTTATTAGTCTTAGTTCATTTAGTTGTAGTTATTTTAGTGCACCCAGTTAAACCAAATTGAAATGAGAAATGCTTAGGCAACTTGCTGCAATAAAATGTTTTTTTATTTCAGTTAATGTTTATTTTGTTTCAAGGAAAACTGTTTTTTTAATGGTTTTAGTTTTAGTTAATGATAATAACCCTGACACAATATTCCATAACAACAAAAAAAAAGATTTTATGGTGACTTTAAACCCATTTAAAATCCATTTCCTTGTAAAATGAGGAGACGTCTCATCACTCAGCACAAAGTGTCAAACAACTATAAAATGATCAAATGTGGCTGAATAATTTTAGTTGAGTAAATTGTTCACTTTAAGTACTATTTCTCTGTATTTTACACCCTGTCACTGCCAGAACAAAAACTACATAGCAAACACACACAATCACACACAGTGTGTCATCGTACAATAATCACAATCCGCAGAAGAACAACAAAACATCACTGTGCAAGATGCTGTTATATATGAAGCTGTATGTATGAAGTAATGGCAAGGAGAGGCTGTACTAAAAGTAAATGTGTGCATTATTTGGAAAGAGATTATTGTCATACTTTAAAAATGTTATGAGATACAGACATAATAGATGGGATGAGAATGAATGTGTCTATGTGTAAATCAGAATATTAAAGTTAATATATATTGTATCTCTGCAACCTCCTGCAATAGTAACCAGAGATTTCCAATATCCTGTAGATACAATTGTGGTTCGCGAAGGAAAAATGTCAGGTCTTCTAGAGCAGTTAGAATGAGATTTGGGTTACTTTACTATGATTTTACAACAGTAACAGGTATTTTGAGTGAAACGTCATTACCACGGTATTCATTAAGATCGCCGCTACAGTTTCTGATGCAAAAGCATTGCGATCGAGCTCATCTATCGCACACCAGCTCTATTCCCCCAGCATGCATCCCTGTCACATTTATGAGCTGCTGCTCTGTCATCGATTGACTGACATTTCCCATGATCCTCTGCTCTGAGAGGGGATTCTGTTAATCTGTTTTAATGAATCAAAAACAACTAATGTTGTCTTGTCATCTGGTAATGAGATGAGGAAGCTTATGTTATTTAGCCCTTTAAATTCACAAGGCAAGAACCTGTGAGTTATATTAAACCCCTTGCCGGGGTGATCAAACACACACACACACACACACACACACACAGCGCCTGCAGGCAGATCATGAACCCAGAGAGCAGATCAGATCATCGGGATGTTGCATGTCTACAGCACTTCTGCATGGACTTGCATGTGCCGGATGTCATTTACAATGAGGCAGAGAGCAAGCGTTTTGGCCTTTTAATAAGGATTTTTTTAGTTTCACAAGCCGGTTTTGAGTATCTGCTGAATTAGTGCTCACGTAGCTGGTATTTTCCTTTTTTCGCCCAAGCGTGAGTGAACTGTTTTGTGTAAATGCAAAGCAGAGGTGAGGTGGATGCTAATGGCTGCGTGCCTGTGAGAGCCTCTTCATCCCGCGCGTCTGTTCACTTTAAAAGGTTTAGATTTGCATCCCTGAAGACCCCGAGCACTCAAAACTCATCCACTTTAACATACGGGCACACCGGAGAGCCTCTTCAACCCTCTTATTGCTCTCGGAGAGCGCACACACACACACACACACACACACACACACACACACACACATGCGACAAACACACACAACCAAGCTACAAGTTACCTGTCGTACTGTCATCGAATAACATCGAAGTCAAGATGAGCCTGTTTACTTCCTGAATGCATGTTTCTGGTCTTATTTTACACGATTCAGTGGTGCACAGTAATAAAATGGTCTTTGCAATCTAAATAAAATCACAATATATGGATGAATTTCACTCTGATTACAAAAGTAAACAGGTTTCATGTTGACTTTAGCTACAAACTTACATACGCGCAGTCATCCAGCATGCAATCACACACACGGCACGGATACAGTACATGATTATATACACGTATATACAGGTGTGATTTTATACTGAAGCTCAAACGCGTTTGGTTTGGATCTTCAGTCAGCCCTGTTGTCCCCTTATTTGTGTATTGAATCGTACACACTCCAATCTGACCTATATGGTCTGATGAATCTGATCTATATGCTCGTATTGTTTTTTTTTTGTACTTTTAACATTTTTGTCTATATATCAAATATTTTAGCACTTCTTTTCCGTCTTTTGTGACATGCAACACCTCTATGCGTGTGTAAAGTGCTACAACAGATTATCTATCTATATATATAAAAAACAATAAATGCAATCATACATCTGCCCAGACTCACATTTTTACACTTATTTTAGGGGAAATCTGTGATTTAAACATGGTGAAATGTGTTAAAACAGAGTACTTGCAGATGACTGTTTCAAATTCGCCAAACTACAAGGACGGAGGATTCTTAAAACTTTGTTTATGATGGGTGTTGATGGATCTGAGTTATAGAGTTAACTTATATATAACTTATACTTATAACAGATAACTTATAGAGTTATCTGTTTTTGCAAACAAACTCTTCAATTGCTGAACTGGTTCTGCTGTATCTTTCCACACATACGAACACATCCACACATGTACCTTTGTCACCAGAACACACATGTAAAATATAACGCATGCACACACAGCTCATCGGGCTGAGCGTATGTTCTTGTACTGGCAGAGCAGCAAGTGTTTGAAGGTCTTTTTGAAGGTGATGTTGCAGAGGGCATAGCAAGCGGGGTTGATCGTGCTGTTGATGTAGCAGAGCCAGTATCCGATGGTCCACATGGTGTTGGGAATGCAGCTGGAGCAGAAGGTGTTGATGAGGACCATCACGTTGTATGGCGTCCAAGTAGCCACGAACGCCACCAAGATGGCCATGATGGTACGCGTCACCTTCTTTTCCCGAGAGGATGGTGCTTTTTTCTTCTTGGGCAGCTGCTTGGTCATCTTCACGATCTTCCTCGTCACGTGGTTCTGCCTCTCGGTGGCCGGGACGATCTCCACCGTCGCGTTCGAAGGCGCGTAGCAGTCGCCCTTTGGCGATTTGGTGATGATCTTGATGCAGGTCAGTTTGGAGCCTCCAGCTTTGGTGCGGTGCTTTGCAGGAGCCTGGTTGTCGTTGGCTTTGGATGGCACCACCTCGTCCTTTTGATTGGTTACAGCTCCGCTGCCAGAGGTGGAGTCATTGGAGCTTTCTTTCTCCTCTGCAGGAGCGCAGTTTCCTCGTGCTCCGTTTTCCGCCTCCACTTCTCCGCTCGCCGTGGATGGCGCTTTGCCGTTCTGGAGTTTGGCATCTTGTTGGTTGGCGGCGTCATCTGTTAGCTGGGTCTGTCCTCGGTCTGTTTCTTCAGCTGTTAGGTTGTTGTTGGTGGGTTTGTTGGCTGTGTTTTCGCGGATCTGATTGGACGAGGCTACATCAAGGTTGGCGCCTGACGGCTTGCGGTTGTCCTTCTTGACGCGGCTCTTGCTGGCGCGGGATATCTGCCAGTACAGCACCATCATGATGATGACGGGCAGGTAGAAAGCAGCAATGGCCGTGCCGAAAGTGACTGCAGCGTTGGAGAAGAACTGAATGTAGCACTCCTTCTCTGGCACCGTGCGCCCGCCAACGATAAACTGCCAGAATAGGATGGCCGGAGCCCAGAGGATGAAGGACAAAACCCATGCCGCTGCAATCATCATGCCTGCCATTTTGGTCGTCCTCTTCACTGGGTAACTGAGCGGCTTGGTGACGCAAAAGTAGCGATCGAAGCTGATGATCAGCAGGTTCATGACGGAGGCGTTGCTGACCACGTAGTCCAGCGCCAACCACAAGTCGCAAACGACCGGGCCTAGCGGCCAGTATCCAATCACAATGTAGACTGTGTACAAGTTCATTGAGCAAAGGCCAATGATGAGGTCAGCACAGGCCAGGCTGAATAGGAAGTAGTTGTTGACAGTCTGCAGGCTTCTGTTTACCTTGATGGAGAGCATGACCAAGATGTTCCCGATAACGGTCACCAAGCTTAGTGAGCCGGCCACCAGAACAATGAACACCACCTCCACTGTCTTATACGGGCTCTCGTCCACCGTCTCCTGGGTCTCATTGCCCTCAGAGGCGTTCCAGAAGGTGAAGTTTATTGTATCCATGGCGTCCACACTCTGCTACAGCTGGTCAGTTCACTATGGGCAGGATGTATGACTTCTGACACCTACGTGGGAGAGAGATGAGGTTTAGTATGTTGCAAATTATGAGTGATTTGAGTCTTGAAACTTTCAATGATCTGAAGATACCACAAACCCAAAAATACATACAATGCACTATTTGTAATTTACATATGCTTAATTTTATCTTACCAAAATGCTTTGGCAGTACCATGGTTAAGTGATTGAATCAAAACGCAATAGTACATTATTGCATGCTTAATAATATGATTAAAGATCCATAAAACCTACCATTTTTGAAATACATAAAACAAGTAGCCTTGTATGAGGACAAAATATTTTTTTTGTAGTTTATTAAGGATATATTTAGCTATCACACAAAATAACTTGAGATTCACTTGTGACTGCAGTTAAACATTTTATTAGGTTCAATCAAAGCTGACTTTCAAAGCTAACTTTTTAGCATCATTACTCCAGTCACATGATCCTTCAGATATCATTCTAATATTCTGATTTGCTACTCAAAAAAAATTATATATATATATAGCCTAATTATTATTATGTTGAAAAGAGCTAAGAAGAATTATTATTATTAATTTTTTTTTTTTTGATGAATAGAAAGTTCAGAAGAACGGCATCGTTTGTAACATGATAAATGTCTTTATCATCACTTGTGTGCTAAATAAAAGTTTCTTATTTTCTATATATAGGCTACTGTCTCCAAGCTTTTGAACCTGGTATTTTCATAGTGTATATTGTTTATGTGCTCTGAAGAAAAAAAAAAAAAAAAAAAACACATTTTGAAATTCTGGGTTATTTCTCTCAGCAGATCTTCTTCCAGAAACAGAAAGTAGCCGGGATGAACTTGTTTGTTTACGCGGAGGTGATGTGTTTACATTCGCTCGCGCCTCACGTGGATGTTTGAATGTGAAAGGCGCGAGCAGTGCGTGACCGCGTTAGATATAATGAGTTGAGATGGGAAAACTGGACATTGCGTTGGTTTCATAAAGAGAATATTTGTTTTGGACGTGACTTACTTCATTTAAAAGTAGACATTTCAAGCTTTCTATACATATATTTCTCATGTATTTGAGGCGAGTATTTGTTTTATTTACGTGTCTGTGAAGAGAGGTGACAGAGATATAGCCGGCAGAGAACGCACCCTGTTTCTCTATTGTTTAAAAGCACATTATTTTGTTGTTATTATGACTATACACAAATAAAAGTAGACACTTTGCCGTTTCAAATGATACCCTGCACCGGTGGGTTAAGGAACACCAAGTAATCACACAGCTTTCCCCTGTTATGATGAAAACTGGCTAGCAATTTCACCAAGCAAATACCAAGAAATAGGTTGCAGCAGTGTCTTTCGACTACACTTGCAAAATCCGCTATGCGACCGAAGACCCTTCCACACGGGACGCCGCGCGGCTGCAGCTGAAGCGTTGAGGCGGTGCTATCGTCGCGGTCTCGGGGCGGACGTTAGTTATAGTTATAAGCAACAAATCACATTTTTATCTCCTAAACTAAACAAATAAACAATGTAAGTTTTATGTTGGTGTTACTTGCTATTTATCATTTTATCGGAGTGTCTACTAGCGTTTTCATTAACAAACTCCGTACACTCACACTGGATTAAAAACAATTATTATATCTCTGAGATTTTGATGGATGACTCCGGGAATTCCAGTAGGATTTACAGTGATCTTCATCATGTTTTCAACACTCCGACAAGAGCTCAGTGAAATGTTACAATTGGTTGTTAATAATCAGTTCTCTGATTGGTTGAAACTGACGCGGCTGCCGCTAGCCACTCACAAAAAGATAAAATATTTTTATCATTGCCGCTTTCCGCATGTCTCTCATTGAAAATGAACTAGACACTCGCGACTGCCGCGTCCCGTGTGAAAGGGCCTTGAGCTCGAATAGCTTCAGCGTCAGCAACTTTTTATATTACAAAATCGCTGTCAATCAAAAGGAGTTGCAGTCTTTCGACAGACACGCAGAAATCCGGAGTCCAGCCCCGGGACATAATCGCAGCATTTATCCAATGACCGTCTAGTTTCGAAGCACTGAAAAAAACTGTTCAAAGCAGCCCCATTGAAGTCAATGGACGCTAGGCTTCAACATGGAAATACACTGTGACGCTACGGGAATATATGAGAAGGGAATTGAGTCAGCCGACCTGCTATATGTAGCTGATAGGTGTCTGAATACAGACACCAACCCATCCCTGCACTTCACATCCCCTGCACAGCCTGGAGTATAATATTTATTTCCATGATCTGCCATTTTCGCTGTTGTCCTCGCTTGTTTCTTCACAATACCTGCAGAACTTCTGATGGTTCGGCTGGCGGCTGGCCTAGAACATGGGTGGGTTTATGCAAATGTCAGGGGCGTAACTATTAGTGATCCCGACTGTAACGTAACAGTCGGTGTTATGTTCTGATTCGCCTATTTTTCAGTGGTCTTTTTTATTCACGAGATTTACTTAAGAAGGAGGAAACTATGGTGTTTGAGGCTCACTGTATGTCATTTCCATGTACATAACTTTTATTATTTAACTATGCCAAGGTAAAGACAGTTTTCCATTCTATGGCACCTTTAAAACAAATATCTATTAATGAGTTATGAAAACTTGTTTTAATCATAACCAATTTTGATCAATTTCTCAGAAAACAAGACTTCCTATTTTATGTAATTTTGCTTCTCATGTAAATGTGTCTTGATTTAAGAATCTTTAGACGATTGCACTGGAAAACATTTGGAAGAACATCTGCGTGATCAGACGGTACAGTAAAAGTATTTCTAGGTAAGTTGTAAATTTACTTTCATAAAACCTGCAGAAACCTTGCAAAAAATGTATTTTTCAGTTGTTGTGAAAATAATGTCAGAGGGCAAAAAATCGTAATGGTCCTAAAAATAGTACCCACTGACATTTGTGAATCATGGATGACTGCACACAACAGGTTGTATGAATTCAGAGCTGGTTATGTTACAGCTGTTTGATCCTTTAGACTGAAGATATAAGGAAAAACGACAATTTGGGACTGTCAGTTTAATCTCCCACTTCTGGCTCCGTTGTGCCTTCCCTCTTTGTATTAAAAATCAGGATTAGAGCAAAGGAACGGTTCCCGTATGAGCGCCTGGGGGCAAAATTAACCTAATGCTTGTCTGTCTGTCTCTCTCTCTCTCTCTCTCTGTGAATGTGAATAGATACGAGTCCGGTAATGGTGATTAGAGGAAAGAGGTTATCAGTCTTACGGAGCGACAGTTCACTCTGTTTTTCTCCATTAAAACGCTGCCTTATTTGCTGCTTTTCCCCTGAATAACCAGAGAGAATTCACTTATCTCCAGTGCCAGAAAGCCCTAATCATAGCGTTAGCCACGGCACTAAGCCAAACTAATCCCTATAAAAATGCTCATGTCCAGCAATCTGTGTTTTTAGAAGAGGCAAACGGCAACAATACAGACGGAGCCCGCTGTGTCTGTGGGGAGGAGTCAATAACCACAACACGACACATCAGTGCCCGCTACAGGCGATCTGCACTTCAGTGCATTCAGACAAGCACAGTTATGTGTACACAGTGGCTCCGTTCCAAAGCCTTGCTGTCTATATAGTCAGCTGCCTTTTAGGGCATCCTAATTAAAACAGCAGATTAGGGATGCTGTGCATACTGTGGGCAGCAACTGTGTGCATCACATAAATAACGTGACGCACGCAAGTCAACTGACTCTCAATCGACTCCAGTAGAGTCCTTTGTAAGCTTATTGATTAACAACAAAAACACAAGATGCTGTGCTTGGTTGGTGCAAATGATTTTGTTGTCATTAAAAAATTAATAAATATATTAACATTTAAATATGTTTTTATTAACGATGCACAATATTGGTTTTTTGCCGATATCCGATAAGCTGATATTTTTTGACTCATTTTGGCTGATACCGATACCGATATATTTCCTTTTGTTTGGAAACAACACCAAGTCTCTCCTGTGCAGAAATTATAAACAAAATATTTTTAATTTTGGTTAGTTAACTTATTTATTAGAATTAAATAAAAAAAATTTAACAGTACATTGGAGCTTTGAAAATAATTATAAATAAACTATATCAATCGCTGCATTTTTCCCCCCAGAAAGATGCAGTGTTAACCCTAACATTTTATTCTAAGATTTAACATTTGTAGAATGTTTTGTATGTTTTGGAAGGGAATTTTTGTATTTTTGTAGGCATTCTTCCTTCTGGTTTTTATCTACTTTTGAGCTCTCCTCTCTTCAGGCTGTGTTTTCAGGGCTTGTTTCGTTGGGCATTTGTGTGATATTCTGCTTTTGGAGTCATAAAAGCTTGGACCTGCTTGACTAATCAGGTGTAATGGAATGCATTTGAGACATTAAGCGTCCATATATTCGGTTCTTCAGAGGCCGGCTGTTTGTTTTATAATGACAAACTGCCCTCATTTCCAGTCAGAATTATTCTGCCTGAGACCGCATTCATATCCCACTGCTGCTTACTAATGGAGTTCTCTGATCTCTGGTCCAAATTTGAGCCGGCCGGAGCCTTATGTTGAATGACAGAATGGAGAAGTTTGGCATTATGAATAAGTTTTGTCAGCCTTTTGGACTTCAGTCGTTGTGGAATTGGCTCAGTAGAGCTGAAAATTGCCTTTGCCCTATGGGACGCACCGAGGACTGATCTCCAACTTTTGCCCCTTTTCTGTGCTTTGCTTACTGTTTTCCTCTCCTATTCGGAGAGAGGGTTGTGTCCGCAGTGCAGCCGCTGTGATAAATCTCAGTGTCTGACCACAGATGCATATATTTACATAAACAGTCAAAGCACAACGGCCATCTTGACCTGTATAATAGATCAGCTCCAATGTTTGTCTGGATTAATGCTCTCTGGACGGTAGCCACAAAAAAACAAACAAAAACAAAAAACACTCAGCTGATCATATTGATCATATAGTCCAATCATATAATTGTTTCAGGCCTTTTTGTTATGATTTTAATAACATTTAGCAAGCGTTCCGCCAGAGCATGTTCTTCTAATCTTAATCACAACAAATTTTTTTTACTTCGAAACAGTTTTCACTCAGAAATTGGTAGTAAATTTCACAAATAAATGCAAAGAAATGGCAAGTAACTACGTATGGATGCTTGTTTCCACCATGAAATATAAAATAATAAAAGGTAATTGAGACTTTTTATCTCACAATTCTTTTCTCTGAATTATGAGTTTACTTCACACAATTGTCTATATTATATATATATATTATTATTTTTTTGCTGCTTTGTACATTGGTTATTGGCTATTTCTTGTTATTTTGTTTTATTATCTGTGTCCTGTCCTGTTGCTGTCTTTCTGTTGCACTGTGGAGCTTCTGTCACTACAACAAATTCCTTGTATGTGTAAACATACTTGGCCAATAAAGCTCATTCTGAATTCTGATTCTGATTCTGATTCTACTTTTGTTTTTGCCATAAAAAAAAAAAAAATATATATATATATATATATATATATATATATATACACACACTCACTGGCCACTTTATTAGGTACGCCTTGCTAGTACCGGGTTGGACCCCCTTTTGCCTTCAGAACTGCCTTAATTCTTTGTGGCATAGATTCAACAAGGTGTTGGAAACATTCCTCAGAGATTTTGGTCCATATTGACATGATAGCATCACGCAGTTGCTGCTGATTTGTCGGCTGCACGTCCATGATGCGAATCTCCTGTTCCACCACATCCCAAAGGTGCTCTATTGGATTGAGATCTGGTGACTGTGGAGGCCATTTGAGTAAAGTGAACTCATTGTCATGTTCAAGAAACCAGTCTGAGATGATTTGAGCTTTGTGACATGGTGCATTATCCTGCTGGAAGTAGCCATCAGAAGATGGGTACACTGTCGTCATAAAGGGATGGACATGGTCAGCAACAATACTCAGGTAGGCTGTGGAGTTTAAACGATGCTCAATTGGTACTAAGGGGCCCAACTAAGTGTTCCACTTACGGGAATATATGAGAAGGGAAGTATGCTAGGCAGTTTCTTAATATCCAAGTCAAGAGAATTGAAAGTCTCTGATATTATAGTTTGTAGATATGACTTTCAAATGTGAGTTTATGGGATTATTTTCATCTGTTTTATCTGCAACATTAGTCCAGTCGTCCATTTACAGCAAACATGTTTATCTGCAGGATGAATGAAAATATAGTTTATAGTTTGCTTTTCTAAATCTGGTTTCGTCTCAGACTCAGCTCATTGCGGTCTCTAGCTGGACCCCCCTGTGGCTTCGGTCTGGATTATGTTGTTATGGTCAGTGTAATCGAACTGCATCCAGTAATTTACTGTGATGTTGACTGACACACACACGGCATCAGTGAGTACAGGACCAGTGTCTTGCCTCTGCTGTATTGACTGTGGCGGTCCTGCAGCAGTCTCTGATTAGATAGTGGCATGAGATTTGAGTCTAAATGGATGAATGGCTCCTCAATGCGATTTTAATGATGTAGTTCTTCTGGTGCAGAGATTGTCTTTCCTGTGCAGCTGACGGTGGTGTGGACAGAGAGAGGAGTGTTTTGGGGGTTTTTTGGTTGACATTTTAATAATCAAGAGACTTAAAGTGTGATTATTTGTCTTTCATAAAAAAATTCTCTCTTTTTTTTTTTTTTTTTAAATAGTAGAATATTTAAAATTCTTTTTTTATAAATTGTATATATGCGACCCTGTATCACAAAACCAGTCATAAGGGTAAATTTTGTGAAATTAAGATTTATACATCATCTGAAAGCTGAATAAATAATCTTTCATTGATGTATGGTTTGTTATGATAGGACAATATTTGTCTGAGATACAACTATTTGAAAATCTGGAATCTGAGGGAGCAAAAAAATCTAAATATTGAGAAAATCTCCTTTAAAGTTGTTCAAATGAAGTTCTTAGCAATGCATATTACTAATAAAAAATGAAGTTTTGATATATTTACAGTAGGAAATTTACAAAATATCTTCATGGAACATGATCTTTACTTAATATCCTAAGGATTTTTGGCATAAAAGAAAAATGGATAATTCTGACGCATACAATGTATTATTGGCTATTGCTACAAATATATCAGCGCTACTCATGACTACACACTGGATTTTAATGGTTTTGAAATATGCTTATTATGTTCACCATAGCTGCATTTATTTGATCAAAAATACAGTAAAAACTGTAATATTGTGAAATATTATTACAATTTAAAATAACTGTTTTCTATGTGAATTTATTGTAAAATGTAATTTATTTCTGAGATGAAAAGCTGAATTTTCAGATTCCACCAGTCTTTAGTGTCACACGATCCTTCAGAAATCATTCTAATATACTGATTTTCTGCTTAAGAAACATTTCTTATTATTATCGATGTTGAAAACAGCTGTATATAGGTATATGTATGTAAAATTATATGTATATATGCTGTCCAGGAACATGGGAGATATTATGGTCTCTTGTGATTTTTCTTTCCTCTAGGTGTGTGAGCGATGTTTCCACCCTGTTACAGATATCTGACACAGATGGACACGGTTATATTTGAGTGAACTCACAGCAGGTGTGTGTGTAGCAGGTGTGTAGGTCAGGCTTAAAGGTTAATGACAGACTGAGGAGAGGCTCTATGAACTCAAACCTATGAAAACAGACTAACAACAGATTCCGCACAAGCTTGTTGGAAACATTTGGTAAAATTAAGTGAACATGCAAGTGCTTATAGTCAGCAGTGAGTGTTTGTGCCCTGAGACAGATGCCTGATTGCGTTTGACAGGCAGCAGTAGTGTTTGCAACGTCTTCCATCTGCTGCTGTCACTCTGGACTTTTAGAGTATGACAGCACGCTGACAAACACACTTAACGTCTCTGAATCATCCTGGAAGACGTTTACTGGAGTGAGCGGCTCTCAAACGTTTCATTCTGACACCTGAAGCCATCAAGTTTGACCATCAGAGCATCAGTCCTGCTAAGTATGTATGCAAATGCTCAAGCTGTGGCGTTCATATATATGTGTAGATTGAGTTTTGCTCCATACGTTGTGTGTGCATGTGTGTTACGGTCTCTTGGACAGGTTAACTCAGCGCTGGGTTGTGGCGTGGGGCCTCAGCTGTGAGTGTTGGCAGATGGAGAAGTTGCTCAGCGGGGCTCTGCGGACACTGGCACTGCCCCTGAAACAACCCATTACGGACACACGGAAACATCTGGCGTTCTGGATATCGACTCGGGACATCTGATGCAATATTAGCACACATGCACATATGCTTTTTTGTTACTTTCATTAGACAATATCCTTTTAGCTGTTAGTCAGTCCTGATTTAAAGTTGTGCATGTTTTGTTTTTGAGTCCATTAGTGCCCATCTATCTTTTTAGCGGCGTTGGTTCCTGAAGTACATTTTTCATTCATTTTTTTATTTTTAAAAAAAGTCTTCCTTGAAGAAATATACGGTATAAACCAAACCAACCAGCTACGAGCCGAATTGTGACACTGCAAACTTTGATTTGAAGCAAAAAAAGTGTTTGAAACTTGGACAAAAGTCTAAATACTGTAAAACTGATATAAAGCCACCCAGCTTTATATCAAGCTGATGTAAAGCTTCTTTGACACAATTTGCATTGTTAAAAGCGCTATACAAATAATATTGACTTGACTTGACTTGACAAAAGGCAAAGGTACAAGAATGTAACCTTAACAGCTTTAATGAGGGAAGAAAACCACAATCCCATGATGCATTGTATAGGACAATCAATCAATGGATAAATATAAAGCTATGCATTTAAAATAGTAAAGTAAATCTACTGTAGACTCGTTTATGTCATTTTGGGTGCTTAATTGGAAGATGCAAAATTGTTAAAAATAAATAAATATATGCATATTTAAAATATTACAAATATATAAAATATATATGTACCTATGAAATAAGTCAAAGTTTTTTGTAAAAACATTTTTCTTCTGCTAATATAGTAAAAGCAGTAATATTGTGAAATATCATTACAATTTAAAATAATTTTAACAATGCTTCATGGGGGTCTTTTGGTGTTGTTTGCTCATTGCGACTCAAATTGGTGGAATTTTCTGGACAGCATTAAGGGAAATGTAGTTTTTCACCACAAATGCCTCTGTTAAACATTATTATTGTAAAAATAAGTGAAAATAATGCAGATGTCTTCCAGACAAACATACCACCGATTAACAACCTTAGAACTCACAGCAGGTCTGTCTATAAAGGTTTATAGTTATAAATCAATTTGCCTATGGAGAAAATGTTTTTACTTCCAGACCCGAATGTTGCACTCTATTTAATTTTCCCCCTGAGGTCCACTTAAAATGTTTTTTTTGAGCCAATATAGTTTTTCATACCCATTTTCCACCCTCTCTACATGGTTACAGGCTTTTGATAGGTCATTTGATGAGGTTAGATGCCATTTTCCCAGCATCCTCCTAGATAATGGCCTGGATAAGATGCATTTCAGTGTGAAGAAGGTGAGTAATTCATTTGATCATGTAGATCTGGCCTGCCCTGTTGTCATAATCTCAGCACTGTGACATATGTAAAAGCACATCACATCAGGAGTGTGGGGTGTGTGTGTTTGTCTCGAAGGGTAATGTTCTAGTTTGAGCCATTACAGTCTGACAGCATGCTGGTTAGTAGTGGGATTCGTTTCTGCTGTAGCCTGGCTCCACATAATGCATGGCAATGAGGTCCATAGACCCGAGTGCGTGTGTGTTTGTGTCCACAGGGTCTAATCGTCTCTCCGACTGCCCACAATCTGTGACAGAGAGTCCAATCTGAAATGGGAAACACAATCGGCTTAAATAGCCCTGTTTTTCTTGTTCTACTCCATTAATATATATTACACCCACCACCTATAACTTTACCAACTCATTAGCTACTTCTATGAACGCATCGACAATGTTAATTAACACTCCTATTACTGTAATCAGTGTTTGAGCGGTTTGTTAGGCCAGAAACATGCTCTTCATAAACACACGAAAGCGGCCCATGCTATCTTGATAGAATAAAACTGACAAATGTGCAAATTTCTTAATAGAACAAAACCGTCCAACATTTGAATCTCAAAGCAATCGATATTTAAAAGGGGGTACAATGCTGTTTCATGCATTCAGAATTATTTACACTGTTAAAAGAGTTGGATTCTCATGCTAAGCATGGACAAAGTTTCAAAAAACAATTTGGACGTATAACAGACTATTTCTGTGCCTAAAATCTTACTTCTGGGTTCGTACAAGTTTCTGTTTTTTTTTTTTCTATCGTGGCTCTTCATGATGTAAACGAGGGTGGAACTCCTTATATGGGCATTTCTCCTGGAAGAACGTGCCTGTGCACACATCGACCAGGGGTGTGTTTCCCAAAAGGAACTATGGTCGCAAGTTCCGTCGTTACCAATAGAGTTCAATGGAACTAACGACCATAGTTAGCTAACGATGCTTTTGGGAAATGCACCCCAGAGCAAATCAGCGCACTTCATTCGGGAGCACTGCACAGAAGAATGTCTCTAAAGAAGTATGGTTTTGGTTGCTTCCCGAAGAACCCAGCGTTACGTAATCAGTGGATGCAGTTTGTTTTTCCGAGTTAGCAACGGAGTTTCTCTACTGTGTCTGTTGACGAAGGTTTATAAACGAGGCCAAGTTCGACGCTGGATTTGCACATCGTTTGATACTGAAAGATGGAGCAGTCCCAGCTATAAAAGATCCCGGTCATGATTCAGAACTGCAGACGGTAAGTGAAACGGCATCAAATGTCTGTGTTTTGTTGGCGATCGGCGCTCAAGTGCTCGTCACTCTTAAGCTCCGCCCACGGCACGCCTCCAGGAGCTCGGCTTTTTTCGGAGAGAATCGTAAAGCTGTATCTTTCTTTTATAAATATGATCAAATTAAAACGACTTTTTGGAGATTATGAAGGATGCAATACTACTCTATAGTTACTCAGGATTAACATGAGATTGGGTGAAACTGTGTGTTATGCCCCCTTTAAATCTCTTAATAGAATAAACAACATTTAATTATTTAAATCTCTAAAATGCTCAGATGTGCACGAGTTACTGCGGCACTGATATATCTGCTAGACAACATTATAAGTACAATATAGCTTGATCTAAATCTGGTAGATCACTTGTATCATCATTATATATCGCTCTATCGCCCAGCACTTGCTCTTTGGTAAATCACTAAAGCATTATAGACATAACATTATGACTTTATATAAAGCTGCTTTGAAATGATGTGTATTGTGAAAAGTGCTATACAAATAAATCTGACTTGACTATAAACATTTTGAAGCTTTAACTATTGCTCTGACTATAACGTATGTTGTGGCTGCTGCTGTATATCCTGCTGTCAGACACCGATGATGAATATTCGCCTTCTGCTTCTGTGTTTGAGAAGGTCAGAGGTGTGCTGTTTTGAGCCGACTCCGAACACGTCGAAAATACAAATCTATGTGTTTGAGATGCACCGCAGACTGTTACTGTCTAGACGCCATATATACATGCGCACCAACATCACACCACATGACTCACGCGTTTAAAGAGAGGAAGAAACCGTGTTTTCTAGATTGAATGTCTCGATTTCTTAAACCGTGAAGAGATAAGTGAGATTATGAGGGTGTTTTTCTTATGCAGCATCTGAGAAACAGGACGCTTAAGTACAAATCTCTGTCCTGGAGAATGCACTGAGATGTTAAAGAGAACTCATTTGTGATTTTCCTTTCCCCAGGGTGTTTTCATGCTGCGTTTCTTTCTTCCCAGAGAACAGACGGCTGCACAAAATCACCAGTTATGCAGCACAGCATCAGGTCAGAAGAAGAGTTTCTTCTAACGGTGCCCTTGAGAAAGAGCCGCATAGAGCCGAGTGTAAGTGTGTGTTTGTGGCCCCGTCTAGTCATTGTTGCTGAGTTGTGTTTTTCGTGTCCCGTCCTCGTGGAGTGGTGACGTACGGCCTGTGTGCCGCTGTAGGATGGACGACCGTGGTACTCATTAAGATTGGGAGCGATAGAGAAAATGGGAAAAGAGAAAGAGCAGAAAGGAGATAAAGCGTTTGCTTTTTGGAGTTGTTCCTCTTCATTATTTTCACTGACCTCTTATTCTCTTTCTCTGTGTTTCTCAGTTTCTCTCGTCTTACAGCGTAAATATGTGATGCGTCACTTTAGATCTGAACGGATCCAGTGCTAAACGAGATTTCAGAGGCCACTGAAAAGGTAAAGAAAACACTTGCCATTGCATTGTGAGCTCATGTCGACATTTAATCATATTACCAGCTCGTTTAGCTGACTCTTTTATATTAATGGAAACAACTTAAGCCGTCTTTACACTGCATTTTATAATACCTTTAAACTTTTTAATCTCTCTTTAAAGTCAGCCTATTCATCTATTTTCTAAATGCACACCATTGATGTTATTGTGAATCATCTATGCGTATATTTAAAAAAACAATTTAACAAACTTTTGATCTCATAATTCTTAAATTAAAACATTACTCAGCCTTATATAACGACAGAATTCTCTCTAGTTATGTCAGCTGGGCTTCTACAGTCACTTAGTCAACTTAAAACTCACCCCTTTCTGCCTTCATCCAATCAACAATCGATATATATACAGCAAAGTCCCCAACCCTACTTGTTTTTTTTCACTCAGATAATTTCCCTCAGATATACATCACAATACGGAAGAAAATATCTATCATTGTTTTATTGTGACTTTTTTGTAAAGTTTTTGACTTTTTGTGACATTTTGTGACATTTTCTCTTTTTTTATTACAACCTTTTTTTTTTTTTGTGGCATTTTATCTTTACACAGAATTTGGAGGCGGCACAAGGCTGCCTTAAAGGGATATTCTGGGTCAAGTGCAAGTTAGGCTCAATCAACAAAAAGGAATTTCCATTTATCCCTCCATTTCTTTAAAAATAGCAAAAACCACGATTGCAATGGGACATTTACAAAAGAAGTGAATGGGGAAAATCCATAACCATCATAATGCTCACTGTTTCAGTATAGCGACAAGACATAAATAATATGTATATGTTAGCATGCTTTTAAGGAAAAAACACTTACTATCCTGTTTCTCATATACAATTTTATAACTTAAATGTATATGTTGGTAAAAATGATGATCCAAACAGCTTTATGGCTGAACGAAATAACTGAAGTGCTTTCATACATTTATAAACTTAACATTTCTGCTTTCAAATAGTCCAGAAATTAGCTTTCATTGTAAGTGGCTTACTCGTAACCTTGATTTTTACTTTCTCCCTCGCTTTTTGCCACTGTGTGACAGTGTTCCTCAGAGCTGGAAGTGCACAGAAGCTCTGACGCTCACATCGTAACTCACAGATGCTTTTGTTTGGAGTATGTCTGCGAAGTCTAGCACAGATCACCGCCAGTGTCCTCGGAAAACCCGGCTGAGGGTTCTGGGATAAGCCAGGCCTGATGACAGTTAATCCCTGGAATAGAGTTTTGAGCTGATCATTGTATGCATGACCTGCGGCAGTCATAACATGCCACACTTGATCCACTATTAACCTGACACCTTATCCAGCTCATCTCGCCCATCCTCCTCAAACACACTCTTACAGGACACATCACATTTCGAGTGGCTTAACCTTTACCACCAGGCCTGTGTCTGACATAGTGGAGCGTAAATGGAAGCGGGCAGGTCAGTAATGAGTCAGCCGTAATGAATTAATAGCCTGCTTTTGCTCTGTGCGCGGCTCTCGGTGACCCTCTAATGTGCGCATGTCTCTCTATTCGCGGCGGATGAAAATCAGCCTTGAAAATCTTTTTGTTCATCAAATGCCGGACAGAGAAGTTTTCAGCTATTCACAAACCGTGCCTCAATTATCTTCTCTCTCCTCCTCTGCCCTTATCAATTATGCATACTGTATATTAAATACCTCACATTTGCACATCCGCTGATTTGCATAATTTCCAGCGTCCCAGTTGGCAGAAGAGCAGAAACCGGATGAGAGGGTGATGCCACTGAACTCTGTTGTTTCCTTCACCTCTTCAAGTCTTCCTAGTCTTGAAGGAATATGTGTGTACAGTATTTTGTGCTGCCGACGACGATCCCGCTGTGCGTATAAACCAATGAGGAAGCACGTTGACTTAAATGCACTTACAATAGAGGCCTGGCAGGCAAGTGCGTAGATAAACATTTGAGATATCAACTATCACAGTGTTTTGAATGTATAATCGTGAAATGTTACAAGAGTTGGCTCTGAAACTAGCTTCCCAAGACACAAGCTATTCATAATTGATAGTAGTTAAACTGTGAAAATAACATTTCAAAACAAAACCATATTGTATTTATGAGTAAAACAGGATATTCAGTGAGGAAAAAAGTAGGACAGGACTTGATTTTATAAATCAGGAATTGAAGTCAAACATGCAAACACTCGAATCGTTCACAATAACACCAGGAACATTTTTTTTAAAAAGTTGATCTGATTGGTTTTCATTCCATGTTGACTTGAACCCAGAATATATCTTTTACTTTGATGTTGTGCATGATTGTGAATTCACTGGCTGTCGTTTTATGTCCCGAGAGAGGTTTGGTATTACATTACTCCGTATAAACTCTTGACATGAGGACAGTGTTGTGTGTGAATGACAGTATTGTGCTGCAGCGAGAGAGATTTATTGGTTAGATAAAGAGGACACAAGAGAGGCTGAGCTGACTGAAGTCTGTAATGTGCTCAAGGGTGATTGGTTTTCATTTTCTCTCCTCCCAGCGAAAGCGTGGAGGAGTAATGGCTTTAAAATATTGCTGTGTGTTTGAGCCAGTGAGTACTGTGAAGCCCAGAGCCTGTCTGGATCCCTCTGCCACCATCCATCTGAGATCTGAGGTACTGGGGAACACTTGGGGATGCTCAAACATGGTCAATATGATACATGTGCTAACTACCATCAGTCGATCAAGTGCTGTGCAAAGATCACAGCCAATCTGAACATATTTAGTAGTGTTTTTTAAGTCAAGCATCATTATAATATACAGAGTTTGAACAAACCTCTAACATTCAGTGTTAACTTAACTCACCATTTAGGTTAAATCACTACTTTACTAAGTGATCAAACAGATTTTCACCTTTTGGGGGGAGGGACCTGACAACCTACATCGAGGGAGGGACCTGAGCCATATCTAAAAAACAGAATATCATCGACTTGAGGTAAGCAACTATCTAGCGACCACCTGAACACCCTAACTGTGTAGCAACACCCTGGCAACCATCCTAAACACTCCAACGACTGCATGGAAACAAAGTAACAACTACTCAGAACACTTTAGCAACTGTGTAGCAACACTCTGGCAACTATCGAGAATACCAAAGCATCTAGTTTTGAATGGACAAGTGAGGCATTGGCTCAAGCATAATTTTAAACCAATGAGATTTCACTGTGGGTGGATTTAGTCACCAAAATGCCCTGTACTGAACAGGTTAATTAAAGTTAAAGTTAAAGTCGTGACGTATTGTCAAGTATGGTGACCCATACTCGAAATTGGTGCTCTGCGTTTAACCCATCCAAGTGCACACACACAGCAGTGAGTAGTGAACAAATGCACACACACACACACACCGTGAACACACACCCGGAGCAGTGGGCAGCCATGCTGCAGCGCCCGGGGAGCAGTTGGGGGAAGGGCACCTCAGTCGTGGTATTGAGGGTGGAGAGAGCGCTGTACATTCACTCCCCCCACCTACAATCCCTGCCGGCCGGGGACTCGAACCCGCAACCTTTCGATTACGAGTCCGACTCTCTAACCATTAGGCCATGACTTCCCACATTAATGTGGAAGGGATCAGATTTATCACTTATTTTCTTTATCGTCACACCTGGTTAGGACACAGTGTAACAGAGCCTTTAAAGATTTTGCTTTTATATCAGCTACTGACAGCGATGATGCATTACAGAGCTAGCATGCTGGTTTTCTAATGTCAGTATTAGCGTGCAGCGATTTTAACATCCCTGAGATGTGACTGAGGCAGAGACAGAAAGCGAGCGCTAATGTTTGAGAAGAGGACTGGCAGCTGTCCAGCAAATAAAGCCATTTCTCAAAGCTGCTGCCAAAATAAGCCCACTAATACATCCTCATTAGGAACCATGCAAATAAACCAGGACAACAAGACTCAAGGGAATCAGGCGGTGTTTAAGGGTGGTGTTTAAAGCCCACAGGAAGTCAAAATTCACGATTTACTGTCTCAATGCACAGTCCTGGTCTTATTGTACACAATTCATGTTCATCATCCAAAGGGCAAAATGTTTGGCCTTGTAATCTTTCATCAAAATGTAATAACTTGCTCTGCCTCACAACTTCGCTTATTAAAAGCCTACCAATATGTCACATTACAAGTAAAATGAGGCAGTGTTATTTTAGTATTATCTATACAATATTAATATTTTTAATTAATATTTTGAAATAGTTTATATTTTTATATTTTCCATTAAAATTTTTGTAAATTTTAACCAATTTTCTTTGCTTTATTCTAGAGCAGAATAAGGATGGAACAAAGTGTGGATGCTCTGTTCTTGAAGGGCGTTCAATTCAGTTTTGTTTATATTTTGATTAGCCTATCATTTTAAATGACAGATGTATTTATTTATTTATTTTTTCTCTGCGACACTTTTCCTATTGTCTTAACAGCAAAATGTTAAATGAATTTAGTATTTTGACAAAACAAATAAAAATAGCTAATAGGCTATTCTTGTACAACCTGCAATTTTTTTTCTCTGCGACACTTTTTCCTATTGTGCTATAAATGTGAAACAAATTGTATCCTGACAAGACGAATAAAAATAAGAAATACAATTTTTGTACAATCTTTTAATTTTTTATGTGATACATTTTTACCTACTGTGTTGGCAGCAAAACGTTTCTTGTCTTAAGATACAAAGTTCGTTTAACATTTTGCTGTCAATAAATTGACAAGACCAATAAAATAAATATTTTTTTTTGCAGACTACACTTTTATTTGTTAGCCTATCACTCTTTCTTTCAGTAGCAAAAATTTTAATGTGAGATTATGGAAACAGAATCTAAATTTAATTTTGTCGGGAAGAAATATATTCTAAGCGGACAAAGAGTGAATATATAGTGGGAGTGGGTGGGTGTGGGATATAACCTCGCGGGAGCGGGACTAAAAAAATAGTCCCGTGCAGACCTCTACTTTAGTCAATTTTATCATTTTTTAAATGTGTGTCTATATTTATACTATATATATATATATATATATATATATATATATATATATATATATATACAGTATATATATATATATATATAATATTTGAATTTGTTTTAGAACATCAAGTTAAGCTTAATAAAAATGAGAAATGTTGCCTGAAATTTGGCTGAAATTGAATTTTATTCATTTAATATTTATTTTGTTTCATGTAATGACTTTATATGGTTTTACTTAGTTAACTATAATAACCCTGGTTTAGTGACTGTGTTGTGAGTCATTAAAGTCCTGAAAATTCATCTTGTATAAATATATTAGTCATATGCTGATTTCCACTCCAATGATCATAGATCTCTGGATAGAATACAAACATAAGAGATCAGTGGAAATTGTCTGTATGCCACAAAGCATCCTGGCAGGAAAGTATTTTAGTCTGCATGGCTATAGTGCAGCAAGGTCTTGATTTGCAAAATCAAATTCTCTGACTAAAGCGGCAGTGAATAAGCAGTCAGGCAGCACGCTTCATAAAAGCTCATATGCTTGGAGAGGCTGATAGCGTGAGTGGGGTTTCATTTGTGCAGCGTAATGAGCTATTAATGGTGCTTTAAGGGCTTTCTCATGGTGTTTGTTTGCTTTTCGCCATTTGATTTGTTTGTTTGTGTAGCACCCGACCGCCTGTGGAGCTGAGAATTGTCTGTCTCTCATACTAGTGCAGCAACATACTACATTTATCTGAAGTGTGCACTAGGCTAGTGCAAAAATTGCAGTTGATATTATGATTTTAATCATTTGCTGGGAAATTCAAAGTAATATGGCATACAGTTACTGCACTGCAAATTTTGGGGAATGCCGTAGGCAGTCTCGAGTAAATTCAGATGGTGTGCACAGTATGCATACTGCACTAAGTATGTGCCAGCTAGCGTGCCATTCGGAACACAGCCCATGTGGTAATATACATATGAAGTGCACTCGGGGAGGGACTGAGTGTGAATGATTTGTATAAAGCTGTTAGTGTAAATTGCGTATAGCGGGACCCTCAGGAGGCGTGCGCTCACTCTGACAGCAGGAACTCTGGCCAAGCGAGACAGGAAATCTCTTATGGGAGGGAAAATTATATTAGCCTTCACTGCTGTGTGCTGCTGTGATTATCATATATATTAGTGCACGGTGGGTTATGGCTGTAGGCTGGAACAGAGGCTGCTTTAATGTGCAGGCGTCACGCACACTGGGGCAGATACTACAACACCAGGTCTGCAGGAATAGACCTCACTTACTAGAGGTGAAGACCTTCACAGCCATTAGCATATCTGCACTTCTGTCACTCGCTGGTCTCTAGTGAGATGCCTATGTAGGGAGCATTTTAAGGTACACTACATACATAATAAGGATACTTTTTTGGCCAAATTGTGAGGTAGCGTTGCATGTGTGACTCCATGGAGAATCCCAGTATTTACTGCAGTGAGCTCAGTGTATATATTGATTGTAAATATACATTTATTCAATAATGAAAACAGATAAAAAATAGTTTGATCTAATTAAAAAAAATTACGCTACAGGTAAGATGCTGCAGTGTCAGGAGAGTTGCTGGAGAAACATGTGCGTCGCGGGAAAAGGACTGCTCCTCAGGGCTGGAGACCCCACTATTGTGGCCGACCCCATCCTGGAGCTGGGCTGTTGGGGTGTTCTATATGAAAGTTGAAGGAAAGGGCCAGATCAAGAATGTCATCTGAGGGACCCAGGACTGTTCTTGTGGGGCGTATTCTTCCCAGTCAACCAAGTATTTGAGAGGATGACTCCAATGTCAGGAAACGAGGATGTCTCACAGTATACACTGGGGAGATGTAACTGGTATGTGACTAGGTTTAACTGTTTCAGTATGGTGAAGGGGCCAATGAATTGAGGACTCTGCAAACTTGCGGCTGGACAGACTGAGCCAGATGTCCTGGGCAGAAAGCCAGACCTTTTGCAAGGGTTAGTAGGTGGGAGTGCAGGATCTCTGGGTATTGGCCTGACTCTTCTTATTTACATATAAGATCGTCACTGGAGAACAAGTAATGCATTAGAGAAACAGGTAACTTGCAGGAGTTACAGAAGACTTTCTGGAGAAACAAATGAGTCACTTGAAAGAGGACCGCTGCTGAGGGTTGGAGACCCCAATGTTGTGGCCAGCCCAATCCTGGAGCTGGGCTGTCGGGGTGTTCTACGTGAAAGTTGAGGAGAAGGGCCAGATCGAGGAAGTCATCTGAGGGACCCAGGACTGTTCTTTTGGGACATATTCCTCCCAGATAACCAAGTATTTGAAATGATGACTCCAGCGACTCCTGGAGCTGGGCTGTTGGGGTGTACTACATGAAAGTTGAGGAGAAGGGCCAGATTAAGGATGTCACGACAGGAATCGAGGCTGTAGCTGACAGCATACACTGGGCAAATGTAATAGCTGTAAATGTAAATCAAATAGCTGGTATGTGATTAAGTTTAACTGTTTCAGTATGGTGAAGTGGCCAATGAATTGAGGACTTTGCAGACTTGCAGCTGGACAGACTGAGCCAGATGTCCTTTTGCCTGGGTTGGTAGGTGGGAGTGGATGATCTCCGGGTGCTGGCCTGACTCAATTGGTGCTATACTACTCTCTGAAGCTGAACTTGGGCTGCATCCCAAACCCTCTCGCTCTTATGGAACTAGTGGTCCAGCTGGAAGGCTCTCCTGATAAAGGAAACAAGCACATACTGGAATGAGGTGCGTTTGGTCACAGGCTGACGGAGGGAGTTTTGTGTGTACTAGATCCAGGAAAGGAATGGGCACCTACTGCGTTGGTTGGTATGGCAGTATGTCCTCAGGAAGCATCCTATTTCCTGGACCTTCCTCTCTGTCTGCATTTTGGTCTGTGGGTGATAACCAGCAAAGAAGGTCACGTGCACTCTCTGGAGGGAGAAGGCGGCACGCCAGTTCCATAGTGTCGCAGTAGGCAGTCTTTTTAAGGGAACAAGTTGGCAGGTTTTGGAGAACCGGTTGACTACTAAGAGGATACAGGTATGCCCTCCAAAATATGGTAAATCTGTGTCAAAATTCAGTCCCAGGTGTGATCATGGTTGATGTTGGTACAGACAGCAGGAAGAGTTTGCCAGCTAGTAGGTGGTGAGGTGACTTGGCAATGGCATATTCAGGACAGCCCTGCATGAAGCAGTGTACTCTAGGGGTGTAAATCGGATGGTTCGTCACGATATGATACGAGATTGATTCTCATACCCAGCGATACGATATTTGCCGATACCTCAAAAAATTCTATGATACGATTACGATTCGATTCGATACAGGAGTATATCGATCTATATATCGATATTATGATATTGTATAGGCTACCTATTTTAAACAACCATCTACATTTTTATTAACTCACAAATGCAACCAAAATATATGACATGAACATTTATATGAAATTTTCACATTCTGTACCTCAATTAGAACATTCACAAAAAAAAAAAAAAAAAAAAAGAAAAATAGGTCTATACTACTTTTCTTTTTGTTTACATAATAAATAAAATCAACAATTGGAAAAACAATTCTGGCTGCTACTATGGGCTCAGTGCTAAAAACCTTTCTACATATGACCAAATTACAAGCAATAGCAGAAAATAAATCCATTAAACAAAGACACAAGTTCAATAAACAGTGCTTTTCAGGGTTTTCAGCTCAGTCTAAAAGAAATGTTCAGGTACGCTACAGAAATGTAATAATCAAATGTAAAATAACTGCATCTTCTGTAAATAACTGTTTTTGGACCCTGGATGCCAGGAGATTGTAAAGTGAAAAAGGCTGAAGAATAAGGCTCACGAGGATTGGGACAAGACCATTGGACAAGCAGATATGACTTGAATTGAGGAATCTGAAAAGGCCGGTGTGGATGGCTGAGGAGGTGGTGAACACACGTAAATGTGAGTTTTTTTCTAACAAGTAGGCAACGAACACAGGAACACAATGGCAAGGATTATTTACATACAAGATAATCAATGGGGAGCAAGCTGTTTGAGCATTACAACCAAACTAATTTCCCTATTATAAAGACAAAGCCTTTCAAGGTAACAAAATATTAAAAAGTATGGCAGATATTTAGGTCAAAGTGGGTCATTATATTATCTTTGTTATTAAAAAATGAGAACAAAGATACACATTACAAATACACACAATATACAAATAAAATGAACCATGTATATGAACACTATATAGATTGATTCCTATTAAAGTCAAGAGTAATGAGTGATTTTGATTGTGTTTGGTGTTTTATTAACATTAAAGGAATAATTCACCCAAGAAATAAAATAGGCTAGTGTTTTATTTTTATACCTTCATTTACTCACTCAAAAGTTGTTTTAAACCTGAGTTTCCTTCTTCTGCTAACCATAAATGCTATTTTGAAGAAGGCGGAAAACCAAACATTTGCTGGTCCACAGTGACTTCCATAGTATTTTTTCCCCTACTGTCAAAGTCAATGTGGACCAGCAATTTGGTTACCCGCATTCCTCAAAATATCTTCTTACTGATGTGAATGTATGTGGCACTGTACAGTATATTGATACGGCGGCGCCAGAACTGCAGCTGATAGAATGTGCGCTGTAGCAAGATACAACGATATTTCTTCAAAAGCAGATCGTGGAGACATTTTTATCAGGGCCGCTGCTGGCCAAATGGGTGCCCTAAGCAGGATTTTATTGTTGTGCTCCCTCCCTCAAATATTATGGAAGTAAAAAAAAAAAAACACCTACCATAGGGGTTAAAATAGAACTTTAATGAAATATAAAAGTAAATAAATAAATAAAATGTAATTATATTGTATTTTTTACAAATTACAATTGTAGCTCTAGACAGATACCTATGGCAGTAAAACAATTGTCTGATTGATTTTATAGTCTCAAGCATTCAGAAATCACGCAAAAGAAAATTAAACAGTTTTATTACTAAAACTAGGGTTGTGATGTCCACCTGTATTTTGTTGAAGAAATTATAGAGGCTGTGTCATCTATAGCAAAAAGGTGGCCAAAAGTGAAAGATTAAGTGGATATTTGAATTAAATGTTTGGTCAATAGCCTATTGGTGTCTATTTTTTCTTTCAACATTACATGTTATTACAAATGCCTGCAAATGGAGCCAAAGGCCTTGTCATTGCTGCTGTTATACTTAGCCTATTAAACAAGGACTTGATCGTCCTGGAAGTGTAACAGCAGCAATGACCAGGCCTTTGGCTCCATTTGCAGGCATTTGTAATAACATGTAATGTTGAAAAATAAATAAAAAATAGACACCATCGCAAAATTAGTAATGGTTTTACTGGTTATAATGGGACTTGTATTGGTTTTAATGGAAACTGTAATGGACCCTGTTGGTCTCTACTGGTAATTGGTCACCTTCTATTGATGGCTTGTTAAAACCAATAAATCCTAATGGAATATGTCCCAAAACACACTACAGAAAACAATTTTTAATGGTTTTAACGGTTAAAAGTTGATGGTTTGTAATGGCATTTGTGATTTATTTGTGATTCATTTGTGATGGTGTTAGAATTTTCTGTTTTTTTTTTTTTTTTTTCAGCAGGGTTGCCTCATTGTTTTTATATAAATAATTTTTAGTCATTTTAAAGGCTGTTGTTGGCTTAGGTCTGTGTTTATACCGAACCGATGCTTTAGCAGCGTCAGCAACTGCACGCGATCACAGATTGCCCCCCCACACACACACACAACGTGATTTGTGCCCCCCATAGAAATTCAAATGCCCCCCTGATGGAGTTGCCCTGGCGGTACCGCAAGGGCACTTTAGCATCGGACCTCAAAGGGGCAGGGGCTCGATTCCCCCTGTGCACGCCACTGCAGTAGACAACAAGGCAGCACGCTTGGTTTTGGAACAGAGCCACTGTATGCATTGTATTCTCAGTACAGCTAGCACACTCTCACATACATACTTGCAGTTATATTATGGTCACCCTAGCAGTAATGATGGCTCAGGGCTGGTGGGCAGCTCGTGGTTTTTAGATTGTGTGTGTGTTGTGCGTGTGTGTGTGTGATGAGCAGCTCCAGGGTTTGCACTGGGTCACTGCACACTTTTAACAGAATGCTTTCGAAACTCTCTCCTCTTCTCTCTCACTGTGACATGCAAATCGGAGGGAAATCAAAGAGGAAGAAGAGGGCTGGTGATGCTGTTCATCGTCTCCAGTTGCTGTCTCCTTTGTAATTTTTGGAGTGCCAGAGGTGTGAAGCGTGGAATATAAGCTGTTTTAAAGAAGCCAATCTGCTGGAGGCATGGCTGCTGTATTTCCGAAAGGTTTCTATAAATTATTAAAGGGTTAGTTCACCCAAAAAATGACAATTCTGTCATTTACTCACCCTCGTGTGTGGAAATAAGTCAGGATTAAAATAATACAGCTAAAAAAATTACAAAATTGGTTTATTTATGTATTTGCCTTGAAATGTGTAAAATGTGTAGGGCCCTAGTGCCCTAATACTTGTGTGAGACAAAAAGGATTGTTGTCTAATGACACTTTAGGAAACTTAATGATAAACTAAAAAGCACAAAAAAAAAACACTGTAATAGTCACAATGATGCTTCATTAGAATTACTATATTTTTATATTCACCCCTTCTAAAGCTCCATCACCACCATCAAAGCAGCACTTTTGTAGCAAATTCATCATCTTAAACAGTACATTTTAAGATGTCTGTCGATTGTTTGGCGATTGCATCACACCTTTGTTTTTCTCTGTATTTTGTATGAATATTGCATTTTTATAGCATTCCATTCTCATTATCTCCATTTGGTCTATCATCTCTTTTGTTTTGCAGTCATACAGGGTTTAAATCAACATGAGGGTGAGTAAATCATGACAGAATTTTCATTTTGGATGAACTATCCCTTTAATGCCTGTGGATGTGAATATCACGACCCAGTCTGCATCAGTGACTGTGATTACATGTCCAAGGATAATCCCACATTATTCCCCAGATCTCAGTTCTCAAATCCCATTTATTCCCACTGATTGAGTCATTTTGGGGAATAAGCTGTTTATATGCCCTTTCAATGTCCCTGTTATGAGTCGGCCCTTTATCCAGGAAGAATCTGCCTATTCACAGCACCGTGCAATGCCAATCTTCATCTGAACCATCTGCTGCTCTTCTTTACTCTGTTTTATTGTGCAGAAACATGTATAGTTCGTCCTGTGTTCATTATGATGAAAGGCGAAAATGTAAAAGATCTTTTGAAGGATTTTAAATGACCTGAACATTTCAAGGAGCTTCAAGCGTAGATGTTCAGAATGGCATTCAGAATCCAGAACTTTCCGTAATGTAAAATGGCCATGATCTAAATGAGAGATTATTCAAATACTGTAATCAGCACGTTGCGACTGCATGAGCCATGTGATGATAGAAAATATTGCAGTTTGATGGGATCAGTATATAGATGTGCTCATAAATTCATGTGCTTTGATTTTGTGTGTGCATGTAAAATGTTTTCAACTCTTTCACCTCCAAAGACTTGATTGGTATTATGTAAAGAGACCGTGAGCATTTAAGCCTCGTCCCATCATGGCTGCTATGCCAGGGTCCTCACCCATGGTGGCCGCAACTCAGGAATCGCTGCATGCACCATTGTTTAAAGTCGTGACGTATTGTCAAGTATGGTGACCCATACTCGAAATTGGTGCTCTGCGTTTAACCCATCCAAGTGCACACACACAGCAGTGAGTAGTGAACAAATGCACACACACACACACACACACCGTGAACACACACCCGGAGCAGTGGTCATTTATGCTGTGGCGCCCGGGGAGCAGTTGGGGGTTCGGTGCCTTGCTCAAGGGCACCTCAGTCGTGGTATTGAGGGTGGAGAGAGCGCTGGACATTCACTCCCCCCACCTACAATCCCTGCCGGCCGGGGACTCGAACCCACAACCTTTCGATTACGAGTCCGACTCTCTAACCATTAGGCCACGACTTCCCCCGACTTCAATCAAAGGTTTTGGACCCACCAATGATGTCGACACAAGCAGCATTGAAGGTTAGTCCACTGGTATCAGCGCTCTCAAGCTCCACAGCCTCAGCGCTCTCAAGCGTTGCGGCTTCACTTTCAAAGCCCATGGTTCCGAGTCCGGTGGTCTCAGTGCATCCAAGTCCAGCAATCCCAAGTTAGGGGTTCTCTGAGGTCCTTCCACTATCTGCAGTGCTTCCTGTAATGGCGGTCTACTGCCAGCTCCATTGTGGTGGTCTTTTGTTTGGCCTGATCCACCATGGTGGTTATCTGCCTTGGAGGTCCTCAGCCCCTTCTGCTGTCCTGTGGTGGTCTTCTGCTCTGCCCTGGGGATCTTATGTCCCATCTACTCTGCTGTGGTGGTCATCTGCTCCACTGTGAAGATCTTCAGTCCCATTTGCGCTGCTATGATGGTCTTCTGCTCCACCGTGGGGGTCTTCATTCCTGTCAACTCTGCCCTGGCCACCTGCCCAGCTGGCTTTGCACTGGCCTCCTGCTCTGCCGGCTCCACCATGGTCTCCAGCTCCACCTTGGTCTCTAGCTCCTCCCTGGCTCCCTGTTCCACCTCTGTCTTCAGACCCTCTTCCACCTCACGGGCCTGGCCCTCTGTCCCTCCCCCTGCTCTCCCCCACTCAGTGGTAAGCTTAGCAAATGCTTTCCATTGACTCAAGTAATGTTCTGTAGTATCGCAGAGGGAACAGAATCATTTACTTTGACTGGGTCTGCTGATTGATTCTCTTCTGAGGTGACAGGGAAGTTACATTTTACTCTGTACATATCCACTCCTTTTGAGGCAACCTCTACATCAAATTCATGATACCAGGCTTCATAGTGGAACTAGTTTGAAATGTCATGTAAAGTAGGTGCAGTTACAGGATTACGTAAAGTATGATGGTGGAACTCAGCAGTCGGAAAGACGCTTGCTTCCGTGCCACCCAAAATTAAATTCAGTGTCACCTTTAGGTCTTAAGGTTTTTAGCAAACCCATCAATGACTGTACCTGAAGACCAAACTACTGGAATGAAACTGTATCTACACAATTTACATCAGAGGCTTCCAAGACTCAAAGCTAGCTGGTGTGGATGACCAAACTTCTCATGGAGGGCCACAATATTATCAGTAAATGGGGTAAGCAAATTCAAATTAGCATCTGCTATCAGCTTGGTCTTATCTAAATTTAAATGGTCAACAAGTATTTGATATATAAAGAGTTCAGTTCCATCTGGAGGAAGCAGATTCTCTAAAACGTTTCAGTGCCTGGCAAACTCACTTGGATCTGGCCGGCTGACCTTGGGGATGGTAGAGGTCCTCTGTGCATATGCTCTGAAACGAATGGTTTTGCTAAAGGTAACCCAAGGTGCTATGTGACTTGACTAAGCAGGCATGGAACCAGTTTGGGGGTAAGATTCTGGAATTTGGGCCTGTAAGGTTTTCAGATACAAGGGAAGATAGTAATTCTCTGAGATCTTCAGGTGTTGGAGCCGGTGGAAACCTGTATACATTTTGAGAATAATATGGAGGAAGACAGTATGCTTGTGAAGGGTAAGCCTGAGAGACTCAAATTGTTTAAAGCGTTGGGAATAAGTACGTAAAATTATTTTTGAAAAACAGCAGTAATTTTCTGTAAATCAACGTCAGTGAAGGAAGCTTCCAGGTAAGGTGCAGCTATGGCGCCTCTGCTCTGTTGCTATGACTTGCCAGGATTGTAGCACGTTCTCAGTGTTTTCCTGGTAGATGGCTGATTTCATGCGCAAGGTAAGCTGTCCATGAAGCGCTCACCCAAGTGGAAAAATGCGCAGTTGCTGCCAGATCTCGTTTGCCGAAAATTACATTGTGTTTCATGCAAAACTATCCCAACGAAATCATATGAAAAAAACACCATAACTGTATTTTTCCGTATACTTGTGTCGCTTACAGTTAAAGTCCTTCTGTGATTTTATTGTTGTTTGCAACGTTACTTGGCAATATTGTTAAGATATTATTATTATTATTATTATTTATTTTATTTTTTATAATATTTAATTTATTTAGTATTTTGCATGGTCTATTATTGTCACCCGAGTGGGAGTTTTAACTCCTATTCACTGGGAATAAAAAATAAATAAAAATCATTCAGTTTATGCAGGGACGTATAGGTCTTTTGGGGAATTCCACCATCAACGTGTAAACGTTATTTGGTGGGTTTTACTTGGAAAATCAGTTGTTTTCTTGCATTTGAGTAACTATGGATAAACCTGAAATGATAGAAGAAGGATTGGAGATTAATTTAATTTACAAATAGCCTAAGGTAGGAATGTGCATACTTTTAAATCGACACCTGCCACAATGTTTTCCTCTTTGAGTGTGTCCTAAAAGCGAGGAGGAGAGGAGAGGGGGTCTTAATCTTAGCACTCAGCATACCCGGTTAAAAAAGTCACTGCTTGCCACTGTCTATACTATCTATCTATCTATCTATCGTTCGTATTGTTTTTTGTCATTCTATCTATCAATCGTTTTATTGCTCTAGCTGTCAGTCTGTCTATCGTATCATTCATTCATTCTATCTGTCATTCTCTCATGCATAAGGTCTTGAGGGTTGGAGTTGATCCGATCGAGGCGTGCAGTAATCATCCGCAGTGAGGGGCAGTCAGAGGTGTTTGGAGCTCAGCACGGGGGAAATGAAGAGGTCTCACGCTCTCAGCAGCTGCATTCTGCGGCTGCAGGATTAGCTAATGCGATTAGCTGCGTTTTACAATCAGCCGCACTGAATGCATGTTGTAATTACTGCACCTCAATGAGAAAGGTGTGTGTGAAAGATTAATGCAGGTGAGTGGCTGGCTGTGATAGATAGCTCTGCTAACGTGCTCTCCGCAGCCAAGCGTGTATGAGTGTGTGTGTTTGCGAATGGGACTGAATGGCAGTGTAGCTCATCTGCACATATACGACCCAAACACAGACTTTACAGATATGCCAAATGAAGTCTAAGCTGATGGTTAGGTACTGTAGTGCTCCAAATTGGTTTATATTTTTCATGTTAATGTTATATTTTCACAATACTAAAGATATTTGACCTGTTAACACCCTAAAGATCCACAAATCTAGTTGGCATTACTACAAAGTTAAATTATGTGACATGCTTTTTAACAAAAAATTTTGTGGAGTGTATAACTCTGATTCTCTTTCTGACTTTAAGTTGATCTCATGAAAACCAGGCAGAAACCAATAATAATGCACAGCCTCGTCTGGGCTTCAGTCATTATATTTGCTAAATTCTGCTTTGGTGCCACTATGGATTTCAAATCTCTGTACTATTCTAGGACATGGTCTTTTGTCTCATGAAATCAGCGCGACATATTTCCACACAGGATTTCTCACAGCTTCAGTTCCATACTGAAAATCAATGGACATGCGGATTGACTCCAGCTGAATCGCTGCCCGTTCATTTAGCTCTGATTCAAGGCGTTTCTAGCTTTTTTCCTCACAGTTTTGAGTCTGCCTTCTGCTCGCATTTTCTTTTTGTCTGTGATGGAGCGACATCAGACGTGTGCAGCAACTGAGAGAGAATCTTGGCTGTGAATTACAAGGTGGTGTGATTACAAAGGTAGAAGAGGCCAAAATAAAGAATAAAAGAGCTACAGAATCAAATTAGATATCATTTTTTATATAAAATTCAAAGTTAAAATGCAAAACAGATGGATTTTACTGGATTTCAAATCAAAGCCTGACATGAAGAAACCTCTCTGAATAAACTGAAAATCCCATTAAAATGATTTTGATGTGTAATGAACAGATGAACATTTTAGATGTTCCAGCTCACTGCTGGGTGTCTCATCCGCATAATCTTTAATTTTGCCTCTAATAATAAAAGTAATTTGGCTAATTAAATCAGGGGTGCAAACTTTTGCCGTTTTCACCTTGAAATAGGTCATTCACGTGAATCGTGTAGATCTGTAAAGAAATATATATATATGGGGGGGGGGGGGGGGGGGGGGGGGTGGATCGTCATCGTAGTATCTGCAAATCGTCCGTGTCACGTCACTTGTAGCGTTTTTTTCCCCTGTTGGCAAAGGAATGGAGCCGGCCTACTCTGCCTCTGATTGGCTTACCTTAATGCTCTTTCCCTCATCCAACCAATCTCACTCCTGAAGCCTAACTTTTAGACGCTGCAGGCAACTGTCCATATTTCGGGCGGAATGCATTTGTATCTGCTGTAAATTATGGTATTCCAGTTTAAATGGTGATTACCTCATGAGGCTGCTGTTTTTTTTTTTGCATGAGGCTTCTGTTGCAATAGCTATGAAGCTTGTAAGTTACATTATCGCTACATTAGTTCGCTACCCTTTGCAAAAATGCTCCTCAGTCTCGACCTTAACATTTGTCTCACATATCAGTAAACTATTACACTGACATGAAGTCGATTTGAGAACTGTTTGACCTACAAGTAAAGCATACCGTTGAAAATGCTTTCCTACTTAAGAGTTTTTGTCTTGTTTTTAGTCCAAATATCTAAGAATTCTTAAATCAAGAAGCATTTTCTAGACAAGTAAAAATTATTGTCTTGTTTTCAAAAAAAAAATAAGTCAAAATTAAGTGAGTTTTTCCTTAAAACGAGCAAAATAATCTTATTTCAACCTGAAAGCAAGATTATTTTTACTTTTGACTTATTTTTTTTCTGAAAAATTAAAAATACAAAAGGATTTGATTTAAGATTTATTAGATATTTGGACTGGAAACTAGACATTTTTTTTGCAGTGTGTAACATTTTCTCCCTATGAAGCAGTTTGACTTGTCATTGTGTGTGAAATGTACTATGGGAATTAACTTGCCTTTACCTACATTGGCATTTAAATAGTTCAGGTAGCCAAACTTTACCACTCACCTACTTCAATTTGTTTTCAGAGTGAGGGAATGAGAGAGTTTGAGGAGGAAAATGCCCTTAGTGTGGCTCAACTAGAGGCTGGAGTCAGGAGCAAATGGAGCTGGTCCTGATTGAAGTTAGAATCAAAGTGTGATGTGAAGGGAAAGGAATATGTGTTTCAATAGTCACAGTTTAAAAAAATAAATAAATAGAGAAACCAGGCCATGCCACATGCAGCCTCTGCTTCAAAGAGATCAATTATGCTACCAAGGGCTTCCACATTGTAAAAGTTGTTTGTAGTTCCGGATAAAATTAAGGTACATTTTGGTATTTAGTTTTTTTTCTTGGGTGGGTGTCACAGGGCCAGAGAGGGAGTCCTGCGGTATGTATTGTGTGTTAGTTTAGTTTGTCACCATTTTCACCCCTGATGAGTTTGCACCCCTGTAAATTAAAAAAGTGTAAAGCTACTCAACACAATTTCTCTGAAACATCAAGCTGATTGTGATCATGAAAACACATCAGTTCTGTTTTCCTAGCAATACGAAGACTCGTTCTGATCGCGTTTCGTAGAAAGGTGAACGTTTCTGTCTAACACGCGTTGTTTCCTCTTTCAGATCTTCATTAGCTGCCTCTCGTCAGCGACCCGCCAGGAGGCCGATAGCCAACCGCTAACATGTGATTGAATTATCCCTCAACATGATGTGGCAGTAAACTGTTATTCCTCCATCTTACCAGCCCTCTGCTGTCTCTCCCCTGAGCGACGACTTTCATCCTCTCTCATTTCTCTGCTGTCATACACATACTGGCACTCATCTGCCGCCGCGATGGCTTCGGCCTTTTGCTCATTTACGTCTCTGTATTCCCAACAGGCCGTCTGATTCCTGAGGGGAGGCCTGTGGAGGACGCTCTGTTGAATTTACGGCCGTATATAAATATATATGAGTGTGCGGTTCTCTCAGATTGAAAACATATACCTGCGACGATTGCCTGCTATGAAGTTCATTCCAGAGGTAATGCTGTTTTTCCCCCCATCTCGTCAGCTCCTTCAAAGAACGCATCCTATTTTAAGGCATGAGAGATATATGGAAAGGAACGGGGTAAATATTTGAGAGTATCGCTGCCTCATTTCTTGGATTAATTCAGTTCACTGGAAAGTTTCTAGTCCAAGCAACTCGAGGAGAGAATGCTTTTTCACTCATGTTTATGTTGCAGATGCATTTCAGGAATTGAGATCAATGCAAGCTGCTTGGTGAACATGATTTCTGCGGAGATGAGTTGCAATGAGAAATATATTATCAGGTAACTGGCAAATATGTTGTCAAAAGCAGTTCACTTACAGCTGAAATGCTAAATGTAAACCATACTGAACCTCCACAGGACCCATGCAGGCATGTCCGAGTTCAGAAAAGACAAAAAGAACCATCAGACAGGCTTGCATCTGCACCAAAAGCTCTATTATGAAAATCCCACAAGCCACTTAAACTGCAAGGTATGCAAAATCCATTCAGTGAGTTTGTAGCAGGACATTTTGAGAAACATTGTGCCATTTTTAAGTCAAATACAGCAAATGTAAAGCTCTGAAATATCAAACTGGGTGTTTTACTACCAACACAAAGACTCATTCTGATCACCTTATGTAGAAAGGCGAAACGTCTCTTTTTAACACACTTTGGCCCGGTTTCACAAACAGGGCTTAGACTAAGCCAGGATTAGGCCATAGTTTAAATAGGACATTTAAGTAACTTTTATAAACATGCTTAGAAAAAAACATTACTGGGGTACATCTTGAGACAAAACAAAGGCACTGATATATTTTAAGATCAGTCAGTGCAAGTTTATTTCAGTTGAAACTGCTCAGACTTACATTTTAGTCTAGGACTAGGCTTAAGCCTTGTCTGCGAAACCGGGGGTTTGTTTATCAGATCTTCATTCCCCTTGTGTCGTCAGCGAGTCGCCAGGAGGCTGTTAGACAAGTGCTAACGTTTGAATGAACAGCTATAACACCAACCAAAAAAACCATTATACCACCAAAAGCTGTATAATGATGAAAATCCCTCAAGCAACTTACGCTACAAGGTATGTAAAACAACCATTGCAGGTTACTTTTTTGCATGACATTGGAAGAACAAAAGCTGTACATCCTGACTCTAGAAAATGCATTAGTCTATTCAGTGAGTTTGGAGCATGATATTTCTGTTGCCATTTTTAAGTCCAATATGCATCAGACGGTCTGTGGTTGTGCCATCTGAGGACAGAAAAATAAGGGTTTAAAATTGTACCTTTTTGGGTACAACAGCTTGTCCCTGGAGCAGTACCCTTAAAAGGACATATTTGTACCTTTATTACCCCTAATAGGTACATATTAGTACCTTAGAGTAGTAATATGTACCCTTAAAGTACTGATATGTACCTATTGGGGGTAAAAAAGGTACAAATATGTCCTTTTAAGGGTACTGCTCCAGGGACAAGCTGTTGTACCCAAAAAGGTACAATTTTAAACCCTTATTTTTCTGTGTGTATATGTGTGTCATAGCCGCAGGCCACCTGCACAGTCGTCCTGACTCTAGAGCATCTTTACTCTAGACACTCCTGCGGACCGAGTGCAGGTCAGAGAGCATGCGGTCATCTCACATGAAAGCTGCTCGTTTGTCTAGGGCCAGAAATCTTTGCACTCCCGTCCAACGCAGCACTGAAGTGGACAGTCTAATGCAGCTCCTCTCACCGCCTTCATTTTGTCAATTTGATCAAAATCTTGGGCTAAAATAACACTGAATCAATTGTGACTGTTCTGTCAAACTAAAGCCTGAAGGTCTACTGGAATAGAAGGGAATCTTTGTTTTAAAATAGATAGTTCAGACTCCAAATTCTGATTACATGAGCCACGTTTGTGTAATGTGACTGCATTAATCTGCCTTTATGTTATGCCTTTTGCTGCCACATGACTAAAATTGGTAGAATTAGTTTCTGAGAGGTGACACAAACTTAGGAGGATCATGAGTTTAAGTGTCTTGTTCAAAGATGAATCTTACTAGGGATTACTGACACTGTTACTAAGCCAGTGGGACAGAACAAGTTTTGAGGAGGGGTAGTTAACAGGATTAACAGAAGCGTTGCCTCCCCCTTGTGTTTGATCCAAAATGTACTTACACTCTTGGCAATGTACTGTATAGTGAACAATTTCTTAAGTGTTTGAATTTTAAGTAAATATCATGCAAAATGCAAAAATTGAATTTAATATTAGAAATTTGGTGTGTATTTGTTCGTATCTGTATAGTATGGTCTTGCAACATGTACTATAGTCCAAAATTCAAAACTATGATGTAATAATAAATTGCTATTAGATGTAAAATGTGAAACATAATTTAAACTATTAACAATGTCAACAGCATATTGATTGGTATCGTCTTTTCAAGTCGGCGCTTTGTGTTTGTGATCGATATGCACTTAAATATTTTCGCTTTGGGTTTGTTTTATTATTAGCCCAGCTGGGGCGGAGTGTGTTGTGTTTTATCTATTATTCCGGCAGGTTTAGTTTAGTCCCTCAGGCTGAACGCTAACATCATGTAAACCATCAAACAAACACACACATACCACAGCCAAATGACACATATGTGTTTGCATATGATGCAGGGAACCCAAATCTGCTTTATGTACATAGGTGTATTAAAGGTTGTAGAGATGAATTATGGATTTGTGTGTTGAGCAGCCTCTGGGAGATGTGTGTTATTCCAGCGTGTCAGGAAATAGAGTGGGTGGACGGGATTCTGATTAGAGCCGGAGCTAAGATAGAGAGACAGATCTATGGTTTCTATATCCGTCCCTGAACAGAGAGAGATGTGCCTTATCATAGACACCGACAGACACCCTGTACACTCGACTCAGACCGTATCAGTCAGCTGAGGACCACACAAACACACACACACACACACATGCGTAGTGATAGCACCCATTTATCAAGCGTTGACAACTTGCATTGAGCACTGCAGGACTGCACGCTTTCTCTTTATTTTTGTCCGATGTCTCCATCGTGTCGTTGTCAAAGGGTCTGAGCTCTAGGTAATATGCTGAGTCTGTTCCTCAGCCTGATCCATCGGTTCGTGAAAAACTGTGTTAAGTTACGTAAATGCATAAAAGGAGACAGATTGGCTCTTTTTTCGTTCTCAATTTTCTGCGGCTTGATTAAACTTGCTGCAGGATCAATCTAGCGCTGAATCTCAAATCAATTTTGATAGCGTCTGGGAAAAAAACGAGCTGCGTACTCGCGCCCTGAAACACATCAACCTGTGGGAGGCTGATTGTGTTACAGAGAAATAGAAACCCAGTCATCACTGAGACTGCAGAAACATCTCTCAGTACCTTTAACCTGGTTTCTGATGAGTCTGTAAGGCTTTGGTTATTAGTAGTGTTTGATAAGACATTTGGACAAACAACAAAAAAGCAATAGTTCACCTAAAAATAAAAAAATTCTGAAAATACACCCACCATCAACCATCAAAGATGTAGATGAGTTTGTTTCTTCATCCGATTTGGAGAAATGTAGCATTCCGTCACTTGCTCACTAATGGATCCTCTGCAGTGAATGGGTGCCGTCAGAATGAGAGTCCAAACCGCTGATAAAAACATCATAACATAACCCAGTCCATCAATTAACATCTTGAGAAGACAAAAGCTACATGTTTGTAAGAACCAAATCCGTTATTGGGGCATTTTTAACTTCAAACAATTGCTTCTGTCTAAAATACGAGTCTATAATCTTTCTTATGCTCGCTTGCTCTCCGGTGAAAAAGCTCTCTCGTCTGAATCAGGAGAGAAATATGCACAGATCAAGGGCTTTTTCACTGGAAGAAGCGTTATTATGGATTATGGACTGATATTTTGGCCAGAAGCGATGATTAAAGTTAAAATAATCATTATTGTGATGTTTTTATCAGCTGTTTGGACTCTCATTTTGACGGCACCCATTCACTGCAGAGGATCCATCAGTGACCAAGTGATGAAATGCTACATTTCTCAAAATCTGATGAAGAAACAAACTCATCTACATTTTGGATTTCCTGAGGGTGGGTAAATTTTCAGCAGATGTACTTTTTTGGTTGAGCTTCTGCATGCAACTCGTTCTGCACTCACATCACACTCACATTAGAAACAAACAATACAGAAATCCCCTAAACAATAAGATTAGGTTTTAGGTGGTGCACAAGAAAACACTGCTATAATTTTGTTTTTAGAAACTATAGACGGCATCACAAACACCAGCTCAGGAAAATCCTGCATTCTTTATTCTCGCAGCGTAGCCTTGATTCAATCCATCACATACTATCAGCTCAGAAATCATTGGCCATCTTCATCAGACCTACAGATCTCATTTTCCTGTCGTATTTTCCACACTCACAGAGCCGGGTCGCTCCAAATCATTTCAACAGACCCTCGGGCCGCGTAACGCAGAGAGGATGGTGGAAAAATAAGGATTTCTACGAGGATGCATATATTATACATTATAAAGGTGTTTTGGAGGCATTTACAGTTCCTTATTATATGTCATGTCGTATATTGCAAATAATATTAACTACAGTTATAATTCAAGCCTATTCATATTCATTTGTTTAGATATTATATTCCATTAAAATGCATAATGTCATGGTTTATATGCTGTAATGCATTATACTGAAACCGTTTGCAACCTCGGGGTTTATGTGATGCAATCTAGCAGTGAGATTTTATAGAGGTGAAATTCCCTATAAATCATGTCTTTTGCATACAGTAAGACCAAATCTCCGCTGTTCTTATGGAAAAGCAAGGTCAGGACTCAATGCTAAGGATTTTTTAATTTCAGTTTGGGTTTTTACTTGCCCTGCCAAAATTTTCATGGGCCCCACCACAAACAAATTAGAAATAGTTCTTGTTTTCAGTTAGTTTTTGACCCGTGAAACTCTGTAGTCTAAAAAATACAATTATGACAAGTAAAATTTTACAACTCTTGATTCCAATTTCAATACTACAGCAAAAACTATTAACCTAGGTAATATAAAGTTCAAACATCATTAAAGACAAGTCAGTAATAAAATATGAACAAAGAAATTTTCTCCCAACAGTTTATGTTCACTTAAGACATACCAAAGAAGTTAAGATTTGTGATATATATTGCTTTACATGAGTGTACTGTATGTATGTGGATAAAGTTTGACATATATAGTTAATATGTCAATGATAACAATCATATAGTTTCCATTTGAGCCATATTCAGTGAATCAGTCCCGGTTTAACTGATTTTGCGTCAGCACAGTTTGAAAGAGAGAAGGCCTTTAATGATTTAGACATGCATGTGTGTGTGTACAGCAAGCATCCAACCGTGCCGCTGTGTTTCTCCTTCTTTCATATTTTATGAAAAACGAGACCCTCGTAGCGGGGGAGAATCTGTGAGAGCACTCCTCTTGTGTGTGCGCTTTTGTTTGTGTCTGTGCGAGTCGTGATCTTTCTTTGCCAACATATAGATCTCCGGTTACTATGGTGATGAGCCTCCCATTAGCTGCTGATTATGATGGAGGTGATGATGTCATAAGAGCAGCATCTTCAGGGTCCTACAGACCCTCTTCAGAACTGCTTACACACACTGACCTAGTGAGCCTAAACTAGTGGCTCCCTTCTTAGGCAGCATCGTAACTGAGATGGAACCTGAGAAGTGAGTGATAAGTGCTGCACGTAACACGAATAGTGTGAAGCAAGCAGAAAACTACATGTGTGTGTGTGTATGTATGTAGGACTCTGTATACTGACTTAAACACTAATGACTAATGACTTGTGACTGGTTCTTCTTTAGTCTTAATTACTCTACACTTGCATTTACACAGAAACTGCTGTGACACCTTAATGAGACGTTGCTAGGATGCAAAAATGTTGATTAATTCAGAAGACAGAAGCACAGAGGTCATAATGTCTTGAAGTTTCTTGTCTTTCTGTCTTTTTTTTCATTTGGCATGTTTTGTCCATTCACATTTTCGATTAATTTAAAACTGGGTCAAGCAAAGGCTTTGGCAGACTGAGCATCAATTACACTCACATAAAGAGTAACCAAGACTGAAAGAAGTTTCTTCTTGACATTTCAAACCTAATTAAAGGAGAAAGTGAAGTGATCCAAGAGAGGTCAGCAACTCATTACAATCAGACACATGCGTGTGTTTGTTATTCTGTCATGGTGGGGACTTCCTGTTCACTTCTTCTTTGGCGATTTTATCTGCAAGCTATTTATACACTACCGGTCAATATTTTGAAATAATTATGATTGTGTAATGTTTTTAAAAGAAGTCTCTTCTGCTCACCATGGCTGCATTTTTGATTAAAAAATTACAGTAAAATAGTGAAATATTATTACTATTTGTAAAAAGTCTTCCCTATGTGAATTTATTTTAACATGTAATTTATTTCTGTGATTAAATCTGAATTTTCAGCATCATTACTCCAGCCTTCAGTGTCACATGATCCTTCAGAAATCATTCTACTATGCTGATTTTCTGCTGAAAAACATTTCTGATTATCAATGTTGAAAACAATTGTGCTGCTGAATATTTTCGTGGAAACCGTGATACATTGCCATTCCAATTTGGGGTAAGATGTAGAAAAAATACTTTTATTCATCAAAAATGCATTGAATTGATCAAAAGTGGCCGAAAACATGTTTATAATGTTACAAAAGATTTCTATTTCAAATAAATGCTGTTCTTTTGAAATTCATCAAAGAACCCTAAAAAAATTATCACTGTTTCCAGAAAAAAATAAGCTGCAAAAACATTTCAAAATGGGTAATAATGAGATCCATTATTATTAATAGAGCAGTAAATCAGTATATTATGATGATTTCTGAAGATCATGTGACACTGAAGCCTGGAGTAGTGATGCTGAAAATACAGCTGTGCATCACAGAAATAAATTACATTTTACAATTTATTCAATATGGTTATTTTAAATTGTAATTATATTTCACTGTACTATTACCATATTTTTAGTCAAATAAATGTCGCTTTGGTGAGCAGAATGTCTTTCAAAAACATTTAAAAAATGTAATTATTCCAAACTTTTGAGCTGTAGTGTAAGTAAAGGCCCATTCACACCATGGCCTGATAATAACTATAACTATAAAGTTGTAATAATCATTCTAATTCTATGAGATTAGGGATGTCCACAACACAAGTATACCAATAACAGCACAGGGAAACGATATCATTGTCAGATTGATAAGCGTTGTCAGATTTAGCTCACTTGTGGAGATAAATGTGTCCTCATACCTGAATAAACCCTCACACACTCACCTCACCGGACCCTCTTAACCCCATTAAGTGTGTATGTGTTTCATGAATGCGAGTCGGCAGCCATCAGGAGCATCTCATACGCCGTTCATTCACCAAACGCTCATTTAACAGCAAGAGAGAGAAACTGTTCCTCCTCCTCCTCTGCTCTCTAAAACGAGAATCTGACGTTCACGCGGTCTTTTCTTCAACACAAACCCCATCCACGTCATTCACTGATGTGCACACGCTAAATTTAGATGCATAGTGGGGAGCTCAATTGCAAAGAATAATCCATATTTAGACCAGCACATTTATATTTACCTGCGAGTTTGCTCTCATTTCATGTCTCTTATAATCTATTTACTGCTGTGAAAATGGCTTTCATTCATATTTCATTTGCATAATGTCACATGCACGTGATTATAATGGTGCTAATGACTGCTGTTTGCCATTGTAAGTATCTCTATTACTGGTGCATATACTAACACTGAGTATTAAAGTTTGTTTTGTTAACTCAGGGAATTTTTTCTCTCTGGTTTCTTTGCCGCATCAATAAGATTGAATATCTCTAGCCTTGTGAGCAGAATGAGGATTGTTCTGGCGAACTGAAGCATGTATGCGTGTTTGCGTACGTGATCTGTTGTATTCGGCTCTGATTGACAGCTGTCTGTATTGTACACAGGCTGCAGGTGTTCCCTGACCATCAGTGTGTGTGAAGTGACCTGTGGGTGTGTTTTTGCTGCAGCATTTCCATCAGGCCAGCAATGGGAGCAACTTGTCACTACAAGCTCCTCAATCTACTGCTGTTACAGAAATCAATACTGCCTGACACACAAACACACACTCACACTCACACACACACACACACACTCACACACACACACACACACACACTCACATGCACACACATTCAGGAGAACATCTCTATTGCTCTACAGATATAAAGATGTCTGCAGGAGAAGTCGTCTAAACAATAAAAATTATCTTAATTTGAGCTTTAGTTTTTGTTAAAAATGAAAGATATTCCATGGATTCTATTGTTTTTTTTTTATGTACAGCTAGTTATAAATACAGTAACCTAGCCCCAACAGAAAACTTTCTGCAGTTTTACTACTTTATTTTTTATATAATTTTGGGGGATTTTGTCAGGTTTAGCTCAATTCTGAGTACAGATATATTGACAAAGTAAGGTTAAGTAGGTACTTACACACACACACACACACACACACACAAACATGCAAACAGTCCAGTGGTAAGTAGTCACTTGTGTGTATAATAGTTTTGCATTTGATGCATTTTTAATTAAAGTTTTTATTTTACTTGATTTTATAGACAGACACTACAGCAGATTTCATGCTCCTTAATTCAGCCAATCAGTGTGGATTACGTGGCCATCTGATCACATGATCATTCGGTAAGAGTTCTTCAGAGTCCACAGCTGCATCGCACTTTAAATACTATGTGAAGTAAGAGTTAATGCATTCCAAGTCATCATATGTTTAAAATAGTATGCCAAAAGACTTTTCATTTCAGGCTGCATCTGAAATAAGTAATTATTCACATTAGCAATATTTCACGAGTATGCACTAACATATAATATGATTGAGCAATTAGTAAGCATATTTGGCGTGCTGTCAGGAGGGAGGGCTCCGAGCTCGGGATGGAGCCCGAACCCAGAGAACTCCCCCCTCATCCCAAGAATGGGATGAAATTTAGATTGGAGTGCGGAGTTGTGGTGGAGGCGGGATGCTGGAAAACTGTCATAGAACAGAGGTGAGTTGGCTGTATATATATACACCTGATGTGCTTGTTAAGGTGATTAGCTGACGAGCTGCACCTGGGCCAGACTGATTATCTGATCGTGCTCCTCCCGAACCTTGTTAATAAAACATCATTTCAGTAAAATTTTTGTGGACAAAAAAGGGCCACTGTCTTTGTCAGTAGCATAGCAATGTATAAAGTCACTTTCAAACGAAGCAGCTTTTTGTTGGTGAATGCAGATCATTTGCGTGACCAACCTAAACATGAGCGAAATCTTCATAGGGAACTTTTTCAGATGGACACTTCAGAATATCACCAGAAATAGTAAGTCATGCGGGTACTGTTTTATGAATACTGCAAATTTGGACATGCTACTCTTGTCACATAATGTTTTTCATCTACTACACTGAAAACAATTTGGTGTAGAAAATATCTTTTTAAGTGTATATAGTAGGGAAATATGCAGTGTCAGATGCAGCCTAAGTGGGCTTTTTCAGAGATAATTACCTACAACCAGAGAGAAGTGTGTGATTTGTTTTTCAACTTATTTAGTAGAAATGTGAGGCTGAAAGCATGAAAACCTAAAAATAAGCAATAAAGTAGTGAATATAGTTAGATGCTTACTGCTTTCCCATCATCAGCAAAGTGGATAGAAGTATGCAAATTAGCATGCATATCTTCTCTCTTTTATACAGAATGACTTTTTTCATTAGATATTGCATTTAGTAAATTGTCTTCTGTAGTAGAAGATTCAGAATATGTTTCATTTAAAATTATCCAACACTTTGTGTATGTTTACATGTATTAGTAAGTAAATTTGCTTAATAATAGTAAAAAACTGGCTACACAGACAGAGCGACTTACAGTACATTAACCACTCTACAACCAATAATAATTTAGTTTGCCGTGTGTGTGTGTGCGTGTGTGAAAGTATTGTATGTCATGATATACTTGAATTCAGAGTTTTCTCTCCGCAGAAGAGTGTGGAAGGATTCATCCATTATGAATGTCTCAGAGAAACACTGTCACCTGGACTGAGCTACTCAAACACCGGCGCTCCTGAGCAGCAGGTCTGGAGTGTGTGAGTATGTGTGTCGTTGTGTGTGTTTGAGATGACAGTCTCTCTGCCTTCAGGAGAAACATCCGACCTCACTTTTACACACAGATGATTTAGCCTTGTTAATAAGAGGTTTTTATGACATGCACATTTTACAATATCTCAGGAGTTAACAAGCACATTTGTGTGTGTGTGCGATTCCAACACAATGATGTGCAAGCGGTGACATTGTGAAGGGCACAGTGAGGCTTGGGTAACATCCAGTTTGGAATATTCAGTCCCTTTGGGTTTATTAAACACAAACACTCACACATGAATCTCTGCTGCTCTCGCTTTCAAACCTCTCACAAAAAGAGGCATAATAATAATATGCAAGAAATGCACATTTGTAGAGAGAGAACAATTATTGATTATACAATATATTGTCACTTTTCTGCTTATTTGGTTGTATGTTCTTCAATATTGTTTCTGCTTATTTCATGTATTAGTTGCATAAAATACACTTTATGTAACAGCTATTTATTCTGAGAATCAAGTAGCATTTTTAACTGAACAGTCTGACATTTTGCATAAACATAAGCATATTTATAGTAATAAAAATATTTTGATCTAAAGTAAAAAAAAAAAGCAGAAATAGATGTTAATTTAGAATCAATGTTATTTTCGTAGCATTGATATACTATTATAATTTTTGTTAATATTTTGTATTAGATTTTATTTTATATTTTCTATTTTAATTTTAGTTGAAGTTTAATTTTTTTTTTTTTTTTTATGTATTTTTAGTTATTTTAGTACTTATTATTTAGTATTAAACTAAATGAAAAATAGAAAGGTTGCCTTTGGTTTATATTTTAATATAGTTTAATATTTGATTTGATTTCTGTTCATGTTTATTTCCAGTAATGACAATGTTTTTTTTTTTTTTTATTGTTTTAGTTAATGAAATCTCTGTGTAGTATTAATAGAATTCAAATTGTTTCTGTATTTCAGGTATCGGACACTTTAAATCAGGCTCAGATGATCTCTACACTTTCGAAAGGTAAGAAAAAATAATAGTCCAAATCATTTCTATGAATTGGTTCTCTTGAACACTTTTTCAATTAACCTTTAAAAAAAGGAACAATGTTCTTCTTTATTTAATTACTCATTGCTAATGTCCGCTGTGGCGTATTACATTCTGTAACATGTTTTAATAAAGCCATATGTAGACACACATTGCTGTTGATTAAGTTTTTATGTAATTAAGGTATATTAATTATAGAGCGTTTAGTGTTTTGCACCTTAATTGAGATTAATGTTCATACTTCATAATGTCCTGGCTCTGGGCTTTCCCTGCATGTTGAATATGACTGTGACTAATATTCATGAGCTCTTGGACGTTCTGCAGCTAAAGCACCCGTACAGATGTTTCCCGGCTCATTTAGAGTCAGACGTGTCTGAAACGGACAGTCGAGAAGCGCTTAGACTGACTCATTGAGTTGAGGAGCCATTAGCTTCCCAGACTGATTCAGTCCAATCCACGAATAAATCACTCAGACCGGTTTGGTGAACCAAACCAGCCAAATCACTAACTCAAAAGAATAAATTTTTCATTTGGATATCTCTAGTTTATCTTCAGCAGATGCTGATTAGAGTTAGAGATCTTTGATTTTGGTAAATCTGAGCACAGATTGAGACATAAACAGCAAACATCTCATTGCTGCATTGCAGAGACATTTGAGATATTGAAGGAATCTCATCTGCGATTTGTCTTTTAGCGTATCGCGTCTGCCAGGAATGTGCTCAGAAATGTTACATGGTCTTTTGGCGAATGTGTGGAATTTGATATCGGGAACATCGGGCTCTTGTTAATGTCAGCGCTGAAGTGTTTTCACTGGAGCTGAAACATGTGGCCGCGTTTGGCTGGACTTCTGCAGCCACGGGACATTAAAGGACGCCGGTCGGCTGTTTTCTTTCAGGTAGTGTTGCTGTTTTGTGTAAACACTGTTTCAAAGCGCCTTGCGTCCGATGCTTTGTTGGAGAAATGTTCCGGGTTCAATGCATCTTAAGCCTTATACGGACAGTGCTTGTGGTGTAATTTCCATAAAAAATGATTTCTAAAAACAAATTTGTTTACAGCAGTCCCAGCGCTAAAAAGATGATTTAGGCTCTTTGCAGCTCAAATAACACTCTTCGTTTTGTATGGAACAATTATTATAAGTGCTTGAAGCTGCACATTTGAGCTTTTAAACATCTTGCATTAATCAAAATGCATTTGTTCTGTGCTTTTACAAACCGAGTGACAAGCTGAAGTCATTTTCTCTGGTAATCAAGAGATTGAAGGGTTTTCTGAACCCTTGAAGAGCCGTGGTGCGGTTCTCGCACGTAATGGCGGTAAATCTTCTTTGCACAGAGCTCAATCTGAGTGGCTCAATGCAGCTGTTTGGATAAATCTGTACGGAATATTAAAGCGTATTTTAAAATTCTGTACATTAATCTCTCTTTCAGCGCTGATGTAAGCAGACGTGCTGCGGGGATAAATATAATCTAATAACGCAGTGGCTTATACAATCATTCAAATGAAACCAATTAAAAAGCCTGCGTCTGCGTAGACCGCGTCCCTCGAGTGTGAGTTTACACGAGGTTTAGATCCGATGACTCCCACCTAACAGATCATAACCGTCTGTCTCTTTTTCAGTCTCTCTCTCTGGGATTGAGAGCTTGAGGAATCGTTTAAGAAGGCTGCTGGACCTTGAGATGGAGATATGTTGCGTCTATAAACAATCTGTCATGATACATGCACAAACAAGCACACACTCTGCACAGATGCATTAGCCAATTTCTGGCTATCAGAAATCAGTAAGAGGCGTGTATACATCATACTTAAAGTGCATTAATATTGATAATTAATCACCTATAAAATCAATCTCTTCCTTGTTAATCTGAGTTTTTGTCACGATTAATGTATGGAAATTTTTCAGTGCTTTAGTTTCTTAGTTTTTATACATATTGCTCCAATTCAATTTTCACATTCAATTAGACAGACAAATTGTTTGATGCATGTACCCCTAAAAAAAGTAGTACACATTTTTCAAAATAAATACAAGATTTATTTTATGTACGACTGGTTTTTCCAATAAAGGACGTCCCTGTATATACCCAAAGGAAGGTTTGTCAGATTTAGCTCTCTTTTGAGGACAAACTTGTCCCTGAAGTCTTAGAAAGTAAACACAAACATGTGAGCATAATAGTTTGTGCTGCTCAGATTAATGCAGACCGCATCCTGTGAGAAACTTTATATTGTCTTTAACCCTCAGAGGTATTTAAGCGTGTTTGTGTGTGTTGATATTTGCACGAGTCCCCTGGAGAGTGCGTTCCGTGCGCGTGTTGACAGCCGTTCAATGCTTTGTAAATCCCAAACCAAAACCCCCCGACGTGGCGCTCGCGCTCAGATCGTGCTGTGTGTCACAATTATATGTTAGTTACTCTGAGCCACTTCTGAAAAATAGATAAATAAATACTGGATCTAAATGCATTTCAAGATGTTTGGATGCAGAAATGGTTCTTATTGTCAAATGATTCTTATGAACCGGTTCTTTGTAATGAATCTTTCAAGAGTTCTCAGACTGAATCAATCCAGTGACTCACTGAATCAGAACAAAAGAATCATTAGTGGAATTGGAAATGTTAAATTCCTCATTTCCCGTCCGTAGTCTTTATATTTCACACACAGATACAGCCCATTTTATCACTCAATTAAAACGGCCCTCCTTGACTTTCCTCTCGAGGAGCGGCTCGTATGGTGAGGTGAGGAAGTCAATGCAACGCCTGGTATAATTAAATAGGAATATTCTCATCACTCATGCAAAAGAGTTGTCAGAGGTCATTCCTCACCTGACATGTATATAATAACCAGCAGTCCCTCTAACCACATCAGAGTTTGTGTTGCTTAAAACACCCATATTCTGCACATTAAAATAGGCTCATGTTTAGGACATAAGAGTTTAAAGCATTAACTCTAGTAACACCTTAAAAAAATGGTGTATAAACAATATACACCCACATAATTTCCCTAAACAGTTACAAAAAATAGTAAGTAAAACGTGTATTTTAGTATTAGTAGTATTTTAAAGTAAAACGTACTCCATTAATCTTCGAAAAATCATTTTCACAGTGCATGAATTAAAGGGATGGTTCCCCATCTACTCACCCTCAGATTTATCCAAACCTGTTTAAGTTTATTTCTTCATTTGAGCACAAAAGATATTTTGAAGAACGTTGGCAAATAGTTGATGGTAGCCATTGACTTCCATAGTATGGAAAACAATACTATAGATGTCAATGGCTACCGGCAACTGTTTGGTTACCAACATTCTTTAAACTATCTTCTTAAAGAAGAAAGAAACTCATAGAGATTTGGATAAACTTGAGAGAAGCTTCAGTCTGGATCCAACCCTTAAATGCTCTGAGATGACCGAACACCTGAGGAAAGATGATGTCAACCCCTCAGAGGACCTCAGAGGATGCCAACGCTCAGACAACATACAGAATTAACAAATTTTGCCATAAGTTAAATATATTAAGGTTCTGAATATATATATATATATATATATATATATATATATATATATATGTATGTATATGTTGTGGAAACTTAAATTCCTGTAGAGCTGCTTTGCAACGATTTGTATTGTAAAAAGCTCTATACAAATAAACTTGAATTGAGAGCAAACAAGGACAGAATCGTTATTTTTGGGTGAACTATCCCTTTAATTATACATGCTGTTTTTGCTACTGTACCTTTAAGAATTCTATATGCAAATAAGCTCTTTTATTAATCTCTAACCTGTTTCAGCATAGTTCATCCTTGCGGGTCAAGTGGCTGAATATGCAATAGTTCTTGATATGCAAATGTGGGTGGTCATATGCTAATGAGCTGTAGTTTGATCTTCTAGATGGACCGGGGAGGATTTTTTGTGTTGCTAATGTTACAATATATCCAGTAATCTAGTACATTGGAATGTTTTTATTTTTTAAAAAAGAACAGAAGTCATCTTTTGATCCATTATCCAAGTGGCTTTCTAAGAAAACCATTGTCTTGTTTTCAGCACGGGAACATTTGCGGGTAAATGAGGTGATTTTGGGCTTCATTAGCATTTTGCATGTCACAACAGTGGCGCAGTTTTCAGCGCAGGGCATCACCATGGCAACATCTGCTCTGGGCCAGGTTATGGGATGCGGTGTAATGGTTAAAGCTCAGCGCTGGTAACCAGAAGGTTGATGGTTTGACCCCATGAGGGGCGAGTTATGAACAATCTCCACCGTGCCCTTGAGCGAAACCCTTCACCTCAGTAGAAACCTTCGCGACACTGGTGATAGCGATATCACATGCTGCTTTATGACACCATTGCCTAGGCGAGTGGTGATAAATAAACTCTTCACTTTTTGGAAGATATTAGTCTAAATGATAGCCTGAAGTTCTTGACATCTGTCTGTGACAGAGCTAGTGTTTTTCCATACAGGAATTGGTTAAATGACAGATTACCCGACTCGCATTTGTTCCTCCGATTTAGGTTGGAGAGATTTGATGTCAAGAGTGAGATTTGAAAGCTCACAAAGATTATTATTGAACAGCTTATGGCCAGTTCATCACACAAAGCATGAACATCGTTCTACAGATTTGGAATGACATAAGGCATTTTTTAATAATTAAGAGTTTTTAATGTCGTTGAAAAAGTCTCTTTGCTCAACAAGGTTGCATTTATTTGTTCAAAAATACCGTAAAAACAGTAATATTGTGCAATATTATAACCGGTAATTAAAACTGGTAGTGCAGATTTCTTTAAAAGGTTCAGAACTAATGTTTTTACAGTTTAGTTTCAATATAAATGCTCATTTAGAACCGGAGAAGAGGTTTTGAGCGCCGACGTTTCGAAATGTTTCCTTTAGTCTTTGTTGGAAATCTGTTTCCCATGACATGAGGTCTTTATCGTTGGCAATAGTGAAGAACCAGGATGATTGTGTCAGTATCGTCAGCCAACAGCTAGAGGAACCTTGACTGGTCTCAAGCAGCTCGGTGTGTGTGTGTGTGTGTGTGTGTTTGAGAGCGAGGTCGGGGTCGAGGGATTGCTCTACGAGACATAATTAAATCAACAATGAAAGATTTGCAGGGAGCAGCCCTTTAAAATTAAATTTTCTTCTGCAAGACTTTCAGCAGGGAAGATTCCAGATAGACGCGAGAGCAGAAATGTGGGTTAACCAGAGGTTAGCACTAGGAAATGGCCTTCTGTTTAACCCTCAACAAACAGCTCTATTCAGATCAACAGACAGACAACTGCACGTCTAAACCCTCGTAGAGAATGTGTGGTCTGTTCAAATGTCTATTAGTTCAGTTAAATGTCTCTGTTTTATGTTGAGTTACACTGGAAGTCAAAGGTTTGGACTCATTTGGTCATTTTTTTATTATGACTAATTTTCACATGTTAGAGTAGTATTAAAATGAAACCCTGAAAGAGCACAATTACAAATCTGGGACCGGGTTATTATTCTGTATTTAACTAAAAAACATTGTTACTTGAAATAAATGTTAACTGAAATCAAATAAAATTTGAATTTTAAAAAAATCATATTTTATTTCAGCTAGTTGCCAAAGAATCATTTATCATTTTCATTAAGTTTAAATTGATGTACTAAAATACCTAAAACTGAAATAAACGTAAACTATATAGACATTAATAAACTACAAAAGCACACAACAAAATAACTGTAACTAAATAATGTAAATATGAATTCAAAATTTTATGCCTAGAACATCTAGGCATAAAAACATTTTTTTCCCCCCCCATGCCATCTCCAGCCTAAACAACTAACACAGGAATTATTTCCTGTAAAATACCTGTAATTCATTCCCCATCTCTAATTATTGACTCTCTCCCTAGTACTTTGTAAATATATATGCATATTTTTCTAAACAGCTGTATATATAGTGTAAATGAGGCACAAATCTGTACATAAATCTTCTGTTCCAGATTCTTACACATTATTATTATTATTATTATTATTATTATTATTGTTACGTCTTATTTAAATGTTTCTGTTCTCATGTCAGATATGCATGCATGCATGTACCATAACAAATTCCTTGTGTGTTTGCGCACACTTGGCGAATAAAGCTGATTCTGATTCTGAAAATAGTGTACTGTGCAAAATACTGTATGTAATGTAAATATTTATTCAAAGTATGATTTAAAAACTGGTATGCTGCAGATGTGATGATCTTTTTCCTTCACCATACAGCTATTATAATTGTTTTAATTAAAATGTAGACAGTGTGTCTTCAGAACTGATTTCCAGCATTTAAGCAGAAGCTTTTACATCAAAAGATTTTTTCAATCATGAACCGAGTCCAAACATTTTCGTAAGTTTTTTGGAGAATTAACGAGATTCTAATGTGCTTCCACATTATCTTAAAATTAAAAGTCAACGCACGACCCCACACACTAACAGCCGGAAGAGATGACAGATTAAAGCTGCTGTCTGACATCTCTGATTATTGTGCTGAATTATATGGGAAGCTTTTTGTGTCTGTGATTCGGAGTTGGTTCTGAGTAGAGATCTGCCTCTTAGTGAGACCTGTGACCTGACACGACCCATACCGATATCAGATTTCAGGATTGAATCCAATATAAAATTGCACACTCCCTTTTTGGCCCGGAATATACTTCGTAAGTGAACACAGTTGGTTCTAGCCGCACAAGTGTAATTTGCATTATTCTGATACTGTACATGCATGTTTCATTACCTAATGCATTCTTAACGTTGCCATACATCTTCAAGCATTTGCATACATTTTTTTTTTTTTATATTTAGTTTTCCTGTTGTCAGTTTTTCTTTCAGATCAACTACTGTCATGGTGGAGCAACAGTTTGAAGAGTAAGCAACTGGCTGAATAAGTTAGTTAAACTATAAACAAAAGAAGTCTCTTCTGCTCAAGGCTGCATTTATTTGTTGAAAAATACAGAAAAATAAAAAAAAAATTAAAAATTAAAATATATTTTGAATATATAATAAAATGTAATTTATTCCTGTGATCAAAGCTGAATTTGCAGCATCATTACTCCAGTCCTCAAGAAACATTTCTGATTATTATCAATGCTAAAAATAGTTGTGCTGCCGAATATTTTTCTGAAAAGCATGATATACTGCTATTAAAAAGCAAAACAAACTAATTAATAAATAAATTATTCAGCAATAAATAATAAAAAGTGACATTAAATTGATTAAACGTGACAGTAAAGACAAAATTACAAAATATTTCCGTTTCAAATAAATGCTGTTCTTTTGAGCATTTATTCATCAAAGAATCCTGAAAAATCAAATGTATCACAGTTTCCCCAAAAATATAAGCAGCAGCAAAGAAAAAGTTAAACAGTTCCTGAATAATTACACATATGGTTATTAACACATTTGCAGTGTTCCTGCCAAGTAAAAAAAATTGAAATGTTTTTCTGGCCTTCATTTCCTGTCCAAAATGCAAGGACTATCAGTGCAAAATTAATAAAACATTAAATATTTATAATAATAAGTTCCTATTTTCTTTGTTTAATAACTTAAACTCAACCAAAACCCATCCTTATGCAAACAAAAAACATATGAACTGTCTCGAAATTTCCTCCAGCGTCACACCTGTCGTTCTGATCAAACCGCTAGGAAACACTCGCAGCATTTTGTGCTCTCTAGATATAATTCAGTTTGCAGATAATTTGGGGAAACTGAGGACTTCGGGCCGGAACACAGTACTAAAATACAGATAACACAATGACACACACTCTTATGCGCACAGAAGCGGCTGATACTCCACTTCCTCCAAATTAATCAACTAGACAACAATATCCTATTAGTATGCAGAGAGCAGCGGTGACCAGCAAACACAACAGCGGATCCTGGAGCCGTTTTGCGTGTCTGTGGTGGGATTAATCCTGTGTGCTGCGCATCTATCGGCGCAGGGCGAGAGACTCAGGTGTGTCTGTCTGATAACTCGCGCCATTGTCCGGCCTCACGCAGTGTGACGGCTCCAATCTGCCCGGAGAACACCGAACGTCCACAGAAGTGCGCTCTTAATATAAGCACGAACTCTTTAGAGACCATTGTGTGCCGATGCATGGCAGAGTGTGAGTGTGTGTGTGTGTGTGTGAGAGAATCTCTGGGTGAAAGTTTACGGCTGTGCCTTTGAAAAAGTGAAATTCTCATTTTTGGTATGAAAAGCTGATCTCACTGTATCACCAAGACAGCAACTTCCCTGATGAAACTTTCCGCCTCGTTCAGCACTTTCTATGGTGCGCTGATAGATTAAAGCCCGTCGAGAAACACGGACAGACAGTCGCTGCCCGTTTGAGAGCTAGGTGGGTGTTTAGGTACAATGCACCCAGAAATATCTGGACACTTCAACCAAAAATGACATTCTGCCATCATTTTCTCCCCCTCATGTCATTCCAAAACTGCATGACTTACTTTCTTCTGTGGAAGGAGGATATATTGCACAATGTGCAGTATGAGGTTTTTGTATATTGGGCTGTCAAGATCCAAAAATTATAAATGAAAGTGATCTATACATTCCAAAAGTGTTATTTTCAAGTTTTCAGAAGTTCAAAAGTACTTTGTGTGAAGTAAACCAAAATTCAAGTCATTATTTGATTAAAATCCTCCCCTCCGCTGTTGTCAAATCCCATTTAGATCAGATATGGAGCTTCAGCCAGGTTTGACATTGATGGGAATCCTGGCTGCAGTAGAATGGAAAATAATTGGAAAAATGGCTGTCCATATGAAATCACAACCAGAGAATCTTCTGCACTGCCTGGTTGACCAAAGTGCATTTAATGCACTTTAACATTCATTTAACATTACCTTTTATATACACTGCCAATCAAAAGTTTGGAACAGTTATGCTTACTTTTGTCTCGTTCGATCAATTTAATGCATCCTTGCTGAATAAAAGTGATATTTTTATAAAATCTTACTTGCTCAAACAACTGAATTTGAATAGCAGAGTATCAGAGTTTCCAATGAGGTGTCGAGGTCATGGGGAAAACCTTTCTCGGCCCGCCTCTTCGTCCCCTCATCTGATTACTACGGTAATGCGATAGGGACGAGTGAGCGCGGTTACAGAGCGATGCCGCGTGTGGAACAGACACTTGCGGGCTGTCTCCTGACACGGCGTCGTCTCTGAAGGCTCCGATCCTGCCCACCAAGCCGCTGCACACATCGTCAGTGCTGGTGGGCAAGGGGTACGCGGCAGCGGGTCAGGCTTGCTCATGTCTGCACACCATGGCGGTGCTGCGGGCATGCCAGGCTGACCTGCTCAAGGGTTGGATGAGGGCGAGGGATTTTCTGCGGAGGACATTTGTGAACTCTGCAGAACTGCTGATTTGTCTCTCCGCGCCACCAAGGAGACCGCCCGTGCCATTGGGCGGTCTATGGCAGCCCTGGTGGCGGCGGAAAGGCATCTTGGTTGACCCTGTCGGGTATTAAAGACCGCGACAAGGTCTTCCTTTTGGACGCCCCGCTGTCGCCTTCCGGCCTTTTCGATGACGCCGTTGACTCTGTTGTCGACGGGCACCAGGAGGCCGGGAGGTAGGCGGCGGCGTTCCAGCGGTTTCTCCCTCGCCGCTCTCTAGCTCATGGGGCTGCTGGGCGAGAGCAGTTCCTGCTGCGTGCTGACTCCTCACATGGGGAGGCGCAGTAAGAGAGCGTTGCTGCCCGTGCACCTCCGTGAAGCGGGGTGGTAAGAAGGGTGCGCGGTCGAAGACCTCCCAGCCTAAGCAGGATCTGCGGACCGTGCTTCAGGCGAAGAGGTCTTCGGCCAAGAAGCCCTGATGGTCGTGGACCAGGGCTTATGAGCGCAGCCCCCGATGGGGTAATTTTAATAATTTTAAATGTATTTGCATGTATAATTTCAGACATAATGTTTTAGTTTTATCAAGGACGTAAACAAATGCCAACGCTGGCTTTAGTAGCCAGTTAGTTATGCTATTTCGTGTGTCTATGACAAACGCGTACAAACATTTTGGACCCGAATTTGTAATTATGTACTAATTTTGTAAATGTATTTTCCATGTATACTTTATGACATTATTTTTCATGTAATTACTCAGTCATGTATTCAGTTATATTAAATGTTTAATCAGGAGAAAACCGTGTCTCAAAAGCTAACAAACAGCAGTAGCATTTTCAAGTAACAGCGTATCAAAATTCTTTGAGATGATAATAATAATAAAAAAACGTACCATTCAGAAACGTTTTGTAAGAGCCATGTTTGCGGAGGTTGTGCTTGCCTCTCTTCATTACCGCTTTCTGGGTCTGATTCTGGCTCAAACTGATACGGCAATATCGACACCATTATTTACATTTGACCGGAGCACATGCAACTGTCACCCGTAAAGGTAATGAGCGAGAAGTTTCCGGACAATGTGCAGAACGCAGTTTAGCCAGTCACAACACACCAGCCCAACTAACCAATCAGAGCCCATTGCCTGTTTCTGAGGGAGTGGTTTCATAGAATCAGGAAGTCAACCGGTCGTTCAAATGACAGCGGAGAAAGCGGCTTACAATAAAGGTGAAATTTATGAAAAATAAGGTGTTTTTTAACAAACGAAACACGAAGACATGTTATATTGCACCCCATAAACACAATCAAGCAAAGAAAAAATGCAGTAAACCACCCTTTAAGTTTTTTTTGGTAAATTATTTTTTTTGCTTATTTGAAAATAATTATATTTCATTTTTGTATATATAAATATATAACTTTAAATATACTAAAAGTTTTACTTAATATTGGCATTTGCTTTTTTTTGGTTACATGATTCTGTATTTCATTGGCTTTGTACTAATTTAATCTGGTTTAATCTAAAATGAAATATTTTAATATTATGGTGTTTTTTATTATTTTCAGCGCTCGACAGCATCCGTCTCTATTATGAATAAGCACTGACTCTGCAGCTCTCTGGTTTTTGTAGTCCGAAGAAGAGAAGAAGTCAATACGGGATTAATTGTGAGTCTGACAGAATTTTCATTATTAAGTGTCTTATGAGTCTAAATTGCTTTAGTGGCCGCTGTGTATGCGGATGTGGCAGGTATGCAGCGCTGTTACCTGTCTCAGGTGATTAGACAGAGAGAACTTTCCTCGTCTCTCTTTTTCTCTCTCAGAGTCCTTATTTTTGCGCTCTCACCACATTCTGGCAGGATAATAGCTGCCACAAATCATCCCGTAGGCTTCACTGGGCAGGAAATTGATGTTCTTTCATTTCAAAACAATAGAGAGCCTTATGAGGGTCCTGATGATGTCATAACTCCAGTGGCTGACAGGTTTGGGGGGCGCCGGGACAGCTCAATCAATCCCAGCATGCACTGGGGCTGCCATCGAAACGCAGAGCAGACACTCTCAATCAAACGCCACAGTCAAAGTGTTGTCTCAAACACACACACACACACACACACACGGCTGTAACGTGGTGATGTAAAAACGCTGCAGGTCTGTAAAGTGAGTCGACGAGTGTTATAAGTCTTTAAAGTTTTGGAGAGGAGTGTGTGTGATTTACTGTGTCAGGCCTCATTATACCTGATGTGACAATCACTTCAAGTCAGCATGACATCTAAATTGCCCCTATTTACTTTCCTGGTCTTGTTGAACTATTATTTTTAGTATTCTAAAATAAAAAATGGCTTTGCCTTTGAAATTATTTTCCTTTTTGTAATAATCATGAGTAGCAGTCAAATAACTACTTGAATCTCAGCATGTCCAGCTCACATTTCACTCTAAAATCAAAAGAAAAGAAATAATAAATTTAATTTTATTTCCATACATAAAATTAAGCCTGTTTTGTATTGAGAGTTTATTTTAATGACATTCAAGCTCTTTCCTCTCTAATAATTCTCATTATGGTAATGCATCTGGACATTTTACTTTTAAAAGATTGTTCTTAATTCCCATTATTCTCAAAGGTGACTATTAAAAACATTTTATATAAATGAACGTGTGTGTGTGTGTGTGTGTGTGTGTGTATATAAATGAACATATATGTGTGTGTATGTGTGTGTATGTGTGTATATGTGTGTATATATGTGTGTGTGTGTGTGTGTGTGTTAATTTTTAAAGAATTTAGTTTTTCAAATAAAATGTATAATAAATAAAATGCATTATTCTAAGCGGTGACTTTTTTTTAAAAATTTGGTTAATAAACATTTATTATTTTTTTTATTATTTATTTATATTATTTTAATATATTTAAGTTTTTTTTTGCTAATTTTCTTTTTTTTTTTTTTGGTTTGAAAATAATTATATTTTATGTCATTTCATGAAGACACATTATTTTTTTTTTTCTATTGTGAGTTTATTTTAATGACATTTAAGCTAATATCCCCCTAATTCTCTTTATTGCAATGCATCTGGACATTTGACCTTTACAAGATTGTTTGTAATTCCTCTCATTTTCAGTGGTCTATTCATTCATTCATTCATTCATTCATTCATTCATTTCTGATTTGAGCGCAGTACAGTAAATACTGCCATGATGTTCAAATACTTGTTACTTTAAATGGTGTTCAATTTAAATAACTGTTTTTGCATATAATTATTGTGCTTAGTTGTTATGAAAATAATGGCACAATCTAAAATATATATTTTCATTAGTGTGTATATATATAGTTTCATGAGATTCAGCAGGTAATCATGTTAACCATGTTAAAATGTAAGCACCATGTAAGACGTGTTCATTTCTGCCATAAAACACTCTTCAGCTCCCCAAGGATAAATCCTGCCCTACATTTTAATCTCATTGAATTTCCAGTTTGATTATGATACATGTCTCATTACATAAGTCAAATAGGTTGTAAATGCCATTTCATGTTGACTTTCTACTTGGAAAAAATATATATATATTGTATAGTTCAAATTTTAATCAGGCTATTAAAGTCAGATTAAAGTCTCTTAGCGGGACAGCTGTTGTGGGTTAATTACGGCACATATAAAGCACTTTAAAATCAGCAGAAAGCTCTCCGGCAGGAATACGGTGTGATTCGAGGCCGCGTACCTGCTCGGTCTCGCTCTCCAGGGGAAAATCACAGCGATGAAGCCCTCCTGACCGCTAACATGGCAGAAAACACTTCAAAGCCACCGGACACATGTGTGACCGATGGCCCTTTCCTGCCTGTCAGAGATGAGAGGGGGAAAAGCAGCGGGAATATCTCACATATACTCCAGAACACACTTCCAGAGCATGCGACGCGTTCCCGACCGCTCTGCTGTCAGATATATGGTTATGGTTGGCTGATTGTTGAGTGATGGTGGATTGTGAACACACACACACACACACACACACACATCGATGCCAAATCTAAGATCCACAGACAAGGTCATCATCAGCACAACACAGATTCAAGACAGAATACTCATATTATTTCTGTTATATGGACATTGTATGCACATTTTCAATATGCATAGAGTTTATAGATGACCTCAAGGCTGAAGTTCATGCATCGTGTTCATACATCCACAGAAACACACACACACACACACATGTTGGTTTTTGTGGTTTATGGGGACTCTCCATAGGCGTAATGGTTTTTATACTGAACAAACTGTGTGCTATTGCCCTACACCAACCCTACACCTAAACTTAGCCTCACAGGAGACTTTGTGCATTTTTAGATTTTCAAAAAAAACACCATTTAGTATGTTTTTTAAGCCTTTTGAATTACGAATTTGTGTCCACATAAACATGCACGCACACACACACACATATACATATATATATATATATATATATTATATATGCAGCAATGCGTTCCAGTGAATGTCAGATCTCAGCGACACGAAGAGAAAAGAGAGAGAGAGAGAGCTGGAAATGAGGTTATGATATTGAAGCAGCAGTTATTTCTATAGTTTCGTATTCATAATTAAATGTTTTGACCGGTTCTCTCCTCTGAAGCATATTGAGCTGCTGAAATGTCCAAATATCTGTGATGTTAAATGTGCTCTTTCCTTTTTTGTCATTCTCTCATTCAGATTTCTTAAGAAAACTGTGGTAAATGGAAAGATGAATTATGTATGTATGTTGGGGTTTTTTTTGTGCATTTAATTGCAGTTAAACACATTGTCTCTCAAATTCTCATTACTGTAACAAATTCTCATTACTGTAATGCATCCAAATGTTTCATTTTTAGTTTTAAATTTTTTTTATTTTTGTTAGTTAATTGTGATTGTAATCACTGTAATACATTTTCTTCACTGCATTATAATATAAATACTGTGATGCAATATATAGATACTGTGATATATATATTAAATTAGCATAAATTACAACTTAAATAAGAATAAATTAAAGGCAGTACAACAAATAAATAATAATTTTAAAATATTGTTTTCACATTACATTAATGTGAATTTTGGGATAAATTTGTTTAATTGTCTTGAAAATAATGTCATAATATCAGTCCCATTATTGTAAATCATTCAAATGTGTTACATTGTTTAGTTTCCTTTTTCAATTTTTACTGTAATATTTAATTACTGTAATACATTATTTTCTTCACTATATTACAATAAATTACAGTTTAAATAAGCTTAAATTAAAGGCAGTACTTAATAATTATTTAATTGTTATAAATAATAATTAAGAAAATATTCATGTTAGATGTGTTTAATTGTCCTTAAAATAATGTCACAATATAAGTCCTAATAGATGAAAAATGTCATTTCTTATTTCTGTCTTTTGATTTTAGGTGAAATGTGACTCTTTTTGAGAGGTTTCGTGAGATTTGCCTATTGAGACATTGGAAGACAAATGTAAGTTTGAGATTTTGTGGAAATATACAGTAAAACAACATTAAAATGACATGAGTGATGTTTAGCAAAATAACAGCAGTTTCTATGTTGAGCTTATGTATGTTTATCTTAAGTGAAATATATATATATATATAATTATATTAATGACAATATTATGTTTATAATTAATAGAAATATTTAATTATTTATATTTTCTCTTGTTTGTAAATACTTTCGTGGGTTTGCATGGGAAGTTCTGCTGATTGTTTAATGTAATTGTGAAATCATACGTTTTCTATGCTGATAAGGACCCTGTTCTGATTCAGTACAGATAGTGCGCCTGAAACGAGCCGCTAGAATAACAAGGTCGTTCTTCCATGAGCTCCAGACTGGAAGTGGTACTTTCCAGGCCCAGGGCAATGTTCTGCTGTCTGGAGATGTAAATGCCAGGACCGGTTCTGATTGTGACAGCACCGGAGCTCTCGAGAATAAACTCAGTCAAAACCGCTCCGTACCTGCTCTCAGGACTGAACCGGTAATCAGAACAGGCAGATTCTGCTGGGTGGAAAACTGGGTCTCTGCCGGATTGGTCTCTGCTGGTTTTTAAAAGCCTCTCATACACTGCAGTATTATAGCGGTCACTGTTAGACCACATATAACCACAGCGGACCACTAAAACATAAACCCGTCCTGAATTCACTGCCGGAAACCACAGGAGAAGTTTTGTTAACATTGCAAACTATAATTTCACAAAGACTACAGAGTTTTCAGAAAGCCTTTTAGAAACAGTGCAGTGTTTTCAGCTGTCTGTTTGCGATGTAAATTTCTATCCATTTCATTTTAATGCCATTTCTTTGGCTTGAAGGCTTTCATTTCCCTTTCAGAGCAACACAATAATTACAAGCCCCACAATAAGCTGCCATATATGAAGAACTTGAGCAAAAACAGTGAAATCCTTTCAAAATGAGAAAACGTTACAATAAACAGATGTAATCTGGCGAGCAAAAACATCTACCGAAAGTGCAAAGTGCTGAAGTGAGACATGAGTGCAAATCTTCAAACAAGGCAAAACGGCTATTAAAAAACGGAGACGTGTGGTAAAACTACAAAAAGAAGCCCTATCAAATAATCTTTCATTCCCACGTGTACTCATCCAAAAGATAAAAGCTTTAAAAACTTGAATTAACCACAAAAAGCAATCAAGCCCACGTAGCCGGGATATTTCATTAAAAGGAAGAGGAAAACACTCTCCGGTGCCTGAGCAACACGCACACACACACCTGATACCATCAGAGCTTCTCAAAGTCCCTCGCTCAGCCGCCGATGTCTGTGATCTAGAACAGAGCGCTGATCCCTCAAAGTCACAGGAGTGGAGCAGCATTCAGAGGCCAATAACCCTGCAGTCGTCAGCCGTATCCCGGGGATGAGCCTCCGGGGGGCTTTTAAACGGGATGTACAAGCCCTCCGCGCTCACTCAGATTAGCTCTGTACTAAAGCATTGCCTAAAGACCTAAAAAAAATGACGATTCGTACAGCTTCTTATTTAAACTCTCCCATCTGACGTAGATTAGTTGGAGACTTGTGTTGAAGGCTTCTAGATGTTCCTCCTGAGAAAAAGACCTCAGTAATCTTAAGTGTTTCTCAAAACTGTGCTCAGATTAACAAATATGAGTTTGGATTGAATATCAATAACTGACTTAAAGGGATAATTCACCCAAAAATGAAAATTGTGTCATCATTTACTCACCCTCAAGTAGTTCCAAACCTGCATGCATTTCTTTGTTCTGCTGAACACAAAGGAAGATATTCTGAAGAAAGTTTGTAACCAGGCTGTTCTGGGGCACCATTGACTTCTATAGTAGGAAAAAAAATACTATGGAAGTCAATGGTGCCCCAGAACTGCTCTGTTTCCCTCATTCTTCAGAATATCTTCCTGTGTGTTCAGCAGAATTCATACAGGTTTGGAACTACATGAGGGTGAGTAAATGATGACACAATTTTCATTTTTTGGGTGAACTATCCATTAAAGCTGCTATTCACATTCATTTGATAACCATTTCCATTTGTTAATGTTACTTATAAGTGTATTAGTTAACATGAACTAACAATTAAAAATACTTCCAAAGCATTTATTAATATTAGTCACTACAAAAAGTAATTTTTAATTCAGTTTTTTTGTTAGTGTTCTAGTACTAATATTTCAACATTTACGTGAAGAACAATGACTTAATGTTAATCAAAAATTAGGTGAGTTTATGCTTAAAACAAGACAAAATACCTGCCAATGGGCTAAGAAAAATAAACTTAATTCAAAGAAACAACACTTTTTAAGCATGAAGTTTAATTAACTTGCATATATATTTTATAACTTCTCAAGAAAATGTTTTCTGATCAGTGAAAAACAAATCAGTATCCGCAGTGTTATCTAACATGAACAATAAAAGTAGTATTTTCATTCATTTGTACTGTATTTTCACTCATTTTAATGAAGGTTTATAAATACTGCAACAAATGTACTGTTTATAGGTAATGTTAGTCCATTAATGAGACCTATTATGGTCATATACACTTGCTGTATGACAACTATTGATTCATATTGATTCATATCTCAGTTTTAGTACCTGAGGTCCATACAAAAAACTGATGTTTCAAAGAAAAGGAAAGGCAATTTTTCCTTTTAATGTCCTGAGCAAACACAAACTTCAGATCGTTTGGTCTCCAGGGTGAGTCCATATTTGAGCCATGTTTGGTAGTGAAGAATATTGTTTCTAACCGAAGCTTGCTTCCTGTTATCGTTTCATCTGGTCGCTCATGTGTTATTGAGTGGGTCATGGTGTTTGTACAGAAAGCATGTAATAAAAGCTGACGATAAAAGAAATATCCTCCGGGTCTGGGGGCCCTCAAGGTTCAATCCTCGGCCCTTTCCTATTTTTTTCAGTCAATGGGTTAGTTGGGTTACAGGAACAATCTGCCGCCCCTGGCGTCTCCCCAAGCAGTTCAGAGATTTAGTTTTTCTCTGTTGTACTGAAGCCAGGCGACTCAGTTAATGCACTGAAGAGCAAAACACTGAGGAGCTGAGTGCATGACACTGTTTCTCGTTGTAAATCCACTTCCAACACTTCATGTTCACAAATACACTGGCCTTTTCCATACAAATGGATGAATTTTAAAGAACGTTACAATGATTACAACCTGTCTAAGCTCCAGAAAAAACGTAAATATGCACTGCTTAGTATTTTTGTCTGATTTTGAATGCTGTTTTTTTCTTTTCCTCTACAAATAAATAAATAAACACTCTTTAATCAAAGAATATTTACTTAAAAATTTAAAAGGACTTATGATAATAAAAATGATAATAATCTGTGTTCATACATTCTCTATAATTATATATTTTTTCTGATAATTCTCAAAATTAAATGAGTTTAAGCTAATTAGAAAAATAAACCTGCTTTCACTTTGAATTAAGTAAAAAAAAATACCCCCCCATGGATAGATATTTTTTCTTGTTTTAAACATAAACTCAATTCAATTTGATAAATTTTTCAGAAAACAAGACTATTATCTTGAGGCATTTCACTTTTCATTTAACTTTTTTGTTCATTTCACTTTTAATTTAAGTATACAAGTATCATGATTTAAGACTGTTTACTTGTTTTTACTAGAAAAGTAAAAAAAAAAAAAATTACAAAATGAGACATTTTACTTAATTTGGTATTCCCAGTCAAAAAAGACTGGCTTTTTAAAGAATTGCTCTTTAAATATGCTTTCAATATGCTATATTTTCACCAAATCTTAGATTCAATATTTTTGTTAACTTGTTTTCTTTCAGTTAGCACAGGTTTTGTCTTTCTTTTCTAAACTATTTCGTTGTAGGCCTTATTGATCTGAATTTAAGCACATCTTAAGCATTTAAAAAAAAAGCAGTATTTGTTAGTAATTTTGTCAATGTTCACTCAAAAACTGAAGTGCATAAGTCTCTTTTTCTGACCCCATGGACAGATATTTATTTCTTGTTTTAAGTATTTTTGTGTTTTTAATGATTTAGTATTTTAAGTCATTTTGATGCATTTTTCGGGAAAACAAGCCCGGTTTCACAGACAGGGTTTAGACTACGCCAGGATTAGATCATAGTTCAATTAGGACATTGAAGTGAATTTTATAAACATGCCTTAGAAAAACACATTACTGGTGTCCATCTTGAGACAATACAAAGGCACTGATATATTATAAGATCAGTCAGTGCAAGTTTCTTTCAGTTGAAACAGCTCATAATTACATTTTAGTCTGGGACTAGGCTTAAGCCTTGTCTATGAAACAGGGGGTTAATGTCTTGTTATTTTACGTTTTTATGTGACTGTCTCAGTTTAAGAATGTTTAACTATTTGTACTGGAAAAGACAAAAACAAATGACAAAATAAAAAATGCAAATTTTTAAATAATGTTACAGTGTTTTCCATACAGCTTGTGCACTATATTTCAAGTCTTCCTAAGTCAAACTTACAGCATTGCGATGGTCACATGACACCAAAACCTACGGCGTTCAACACCACTGACATCAAGGTTAATTTGACTTGAAATATTGTCATTAAAGTGCTTTTCTTCTCATTTAGGAGCTCAACTGCATTATTGCCGTTCACCATATGGAAGACTGAAGATTCATCTAAATATCTATTTTTGTGTTCCACAGAAAACTGGAAGTCATACAGGATGGGAAGAACATGAAGTGGAGTAAATGCCATGTTAAAGTGTGTTCAGGTACAGTGAACTGAATTGATTTGAGCTGTATTCACACACACACACACACATTTGGAGTGGAGTCAGCAGGGGTCAACATTCATTCATTTATTTCGATATCGAACGCCTGTGCTTTATCTTGTCATTATCACCTTTTTTCCAGGTGACATACTATGTTCAATCCTCCGGTCGAAGCGTCAGCGGCTCTCCGTCCGTCTCTCCCCGTAATGAGGCAGTGGAGGAAATGAGCGAGTGAATGTGTGGAGGTGTAATAGATGGAGGGAGAAATGGAAAGAGATGAATCGCTAGCAGATAGATAATTGGAAAGAGACTCTCTGGAGAAGCGCGTCAGAAGGCTTGTGTAATTAGAACGGAGGAGTGTGTGAGGAATCTAAATGTTTCTGTGTTTGGGTCTCAGGAGGGTCTGCCGTCCTGTAGAGCCACTCAGACACACGAGTCCATCTGTTTCCTGCGGCTTCACCTGCATCCAGACACACCAACAGCTGTTCGTTTGTATAGTTCTGAGTGTGTGCGGATGATTTCGAGTGTATTGATCATATCACAAGTGCATCTGGAAACAGAAGCTCACTTCTTAGCTTTGCACGAGGGCCGCTGTGGTGGCATTAATGTAAACTTTCCTCTACTTTCAGTTCATTCGGAGCAGCAGTTTGAAGAGAAACTTACTGAGCAAGTAAGTTAAAGTTAGTTTATAGTTTATAATTCTGTTATATTTCTATTTATAGTCAGTTACAGGAACATTTGTGTGTGCGTACTTGCATGGAATGTGTCTTTGTGTGTAATGTTCTTAATGGTTGTATTGGGTTTAAACTCTGATTTTTATGGAGTACGGTAAATTAACTCTAATTGGATTTAATACAATTAACCAAAAATCACACTATTAAAAACAAACAAACAAAAATATCAGGTAAAAATGAACTTTTAACATTAATTTGGCACACAGCTTACAGAAAAATAAACATGATAACATACAGTATTATTTTTTTAAATGTATAACTATTTTTTAAGTATTGTAACAGTATTGTAACATTTTAAACAAAATAAGTGTGAAAAAAGCTTTTTCTGTGTGCTTTCCTGAAGCTCAAATAGAGAGCATGGTGCTCGCAACGCCAAGATCAACGTTTCGATTCCCATTGAAATTAATATGCATGAACTATTAAGAATGTGTATGCATTCTAAATAATTCATGCATATTAATTTCAATGCAGTGTATGTTTCTTTGGATAAAAGCATCTGCCAAATGCATAAATATAGACAACCTGAGAGTAGTTGATAAACTGACATGCATGCAACTAAAATACATTAAAAATATGTTTTTATTTATGGTCTGTGCACCTGCCTTAAACCATGAAATATATGGGTCAAACTGACCTGCAAACATCATAATCATAATATAAATTATATAAATATAAATAAAGTGTTGACCCTACATGAGAAAAAGTTACAAAAGCTTAATAAAAACATCATAGGTTAGCCAGCATTTCTATTTCTATTATTGGTGCATTGACCCACAACATAATATAAAGGTTTTAATTTAGATATTACTAGTGTTAGATCAACTTTGACCCCGTTTGCCACTGAGGTTTTAAAGCACAGCTAATAATTGGACAAATCACATCGCGTATCAGTGGATAGGCCATGGTGGCAGCAAAATCAAAGTCAAACTCTGCGGTATCTTTTTTAAAGACAATTCAACATATAATACATCCAAAATGTGAAATTGCGCCACACTTTACTGCGACTAATCTTAAATTCACATGAGCTTGCAATTGAATAGAAGTCAATGGAACAAAACGTGTAGTGTGACCGGCCCTTTAGATATTCATATTGATAAATACCGTATTGACCCGAATATAAGACAATGTTTTTTTCTTGGAACTACATCTGAAAAAACATGTCAATAATACACCCACAGTAATAGGTGGCGTCAAATATGCATAAAACAAGTGTGCCATGAAATACATAATGTAATGTGTGTTGTAATATTGTTTGAAGATCGCGCATGAAAACAAAAGAAGAAGAAAAGCTTACAGCGGCATGAGTCGTGACTGTCATGTTAGCCTGATGGGAACAAACTTCCTCTGTAAGTGATTTTAAAATGTAAGACAGTAGCCAGATTTGAAGGCTACAAGAAGATTTCACATGTACTGATAATGAAATTTTGGTAGACTACTATGAGATGGATAGCCTAATTGTTATATAATTCAGATGGGCTGCCTGTTATTTTTATGGTATATCAAAAAGTGTATATTTTAAATGTGTTTGTTGGTACATTTTACCAGTATTTACCATACATTCAAAACAAAAATTGAAATAGGAAAAAAATATGCAATATGAAAATAATTTAAGAAAAAAAAATCTTAATAAAACACAAGATTTGGTTTTCAAATGCCTTTTCCAAAAGGTACATCTTGAAAAAGGGGGGTTGTCTTATAATCAGGGTCGTCTTATATTCGGGTCAATACGGTAGTAAAATAATCTTTATCTGCTATGTGCTTTTATGCTTTTAATGCCATAGTTTGTTTGTTTGTTTTGAGTGGCTATATTTGTTGCTGTATCTCCTGCTCTGTTTTGGAACAGTCTGTCCTGGCGCTACAGGTCTAAAGATATCTGAATCTCATTTAGTTTGGAAGACAGAGAGTAAGGCTGAATATCCAGACTCAAGAATCCTGCCAGAGCCAAAACGATCTACCTACGAGGCCGAGAGAGCGAGGTGTATGTGTGTGTGTGTGTGTGTGTGTGTATTGATTGCTGTAAACGCACTGGGAAAACTGGGTTGATGACCTTGTGTTGGGTCGCGTCCAGCGCTGTTAGCCCACTTTATGCACTTTAAATGAAGGATGAACACCGGCTGTGAATACTGATGGGCAGTCTAAGCGCACACACTTAAACCTGCACTAAACCAACTTTGATCCAGTTCCAACCTAGTCTGAAGCCAGTCTTATTGAACAATTCGCTAGTTTTATAGCTACACCGATCTCTCACACACCTTTATTGCAACTGTGCGTGTGCTTGATCTTCCAAGCTTATCAATAATCCAGTTTAAAGGCAGTTGAAGAAACTTAGATAAGCTCAGTATTTTAGTTTCTGGAGGGCAAACACTGAAATCCAGACAAATAAAACCTGCGTTCTCAAGCATCCTCATGGACATACTGCGGCTGTAAAGATGTAAAACAGGCGTCTCTGAATCTAAACACATTGTCGCTGAATCCTACTGCTTTCCAAATGTCGCTCCTCTGATGTCGGGTCAGCCGTCAGCAAGCGCACTAGTTAGGGACAATGAATCCGGGCCGACGGAGAGCAGAAGTGTTTGGGGTAAATTAAATCATACCGCAGCTTCTGCACATTGTAAAAGCGATCTGAGAATTCAGATTTGATTAGAGTTCGGAGAAACTGGAATGATGTTCTCGTATTTCGACTGGCTGTGGCGGCCCACCGTGTTTACGCTGGGTTATGTGTCGGCATTTTACCAAATTACCACGTTAGTGTGTTCGATTTGTTTATAAAGAGAGTCGTGAGGATGAAAGACAGAAGCTTTATTAAAGTTTTCACTGATATCTTCCACAGCGGTGCATGTGTGTAAACAGCAGAAACACAAGATTTCAGATTTGTGTTTAATTTCAGACGTTACTTTATTATCAGATATCTGGTTGAGTAATATTATGTAGATTTATTTATGTTTATTATACAAATGTTGAAGCTGTAGCTAGATACATTTATAATAATAATATATTCCATGCACATTTGCAATATTTTATTGATTTATGTACTATAGATGTTTATTTAAAAAATGTTAAAACTTTACCTAGTTACATTAATAATAATACTAATTTATTCTGTAGACATTTGCAATAACAGTGTGAATTGTTGAATAATATGATATAATATGGATTAAATTAGATGTTTATTAAAGAAATATTGAAGCTGTAGCTACTTATATTTAATAATAATCCAAATTTGTTCTATAGACATTAGCAATAAAAGTGAGATTGGCTGATTAATATTATATAGATGTATTTGGATATTTATTTTAGAAATATTAAAACTGTATCTAGTTTCATTATAAATACTACGCATTTATTCTGTATATTTATAATTATTAAAGAAATGTTGAAGCTACTTGCATTGATAATAATCCAAATTTATTCCATAGGCTGTTGTTTGTTACTGTCTAGTTTCTAATCAGACAAAATTCATAATTATGAGTTTACCAAATTCTAATGGTAAATATTAAAAGTTGTTTAGATCATGAGTGAATAATAACAAAAATTTAAGTCTGTTTTCCATGCAAATCTATTGTACAATATATTCAGACAATTGTTTATTAATAGAACGTTTTTATACTTTTATAACAGTCATGACTGTTTGAAGAAACTCATACGGTCTTGAAACAACATGAGTGTGAGTAAAAGATCTTGAATTTTTATTTTTCAGTGTACTGTTCTTTTTAAATGAATATTAACAGATTAGACAAAAGCTGATGCATATCTCTGTGCATTAAGCCTTACAGTGTAAACGTGACGAGAGCGAGAGCGAGAATGAGAGCTCACCAGTGGTGCCCTGCTATTTCACTGATGCACAATAACCTCCAGGCCCCTCAAACACACACACACACACACACACACACACACACAGAGTTTCCTCTGTCCTGTCAGATCAGCTCGTGTCTGACAGCATTTTGTGCTTCTGGAGTTCTGCACAGAGAATATCAGATGTGAAATGTAGAAAAATCCCTCAAACACGCCGTGTCGCACAAGCAGAGAGATCACCAGAGTGTGTCAACAGACTGACTGCTCACACACACACACACACACACACACACTCACCGCCTCAGCGTGTGCCATTTAAGACAGACGCCCATGGGGGAGAGGAGTGAGTGTCGCCATTGTGAATGTCATGAAGTCTCTGTGTGTGTGTGTGTGTGTGTGCATGTTTATGTGGTTTATGAGGACAAATGTGTATAATGACATGGGTATGACAGAGGTATTACAATATGAAGGTGGTTTATGAGGACACTGCCTATGTCCCCGTAATTCAAAAGGCTTAAAAAACATACTAAATGGTGTTTTTTTGAAAATCTAAAAAATCTAATGCACAAAGTCTCCTGTGAGGGCTAAGTTTAGGTGTAGGGTTGGTGTAGGGCAATAGCACACACAGTTTGTTCAGTATAAAAACCATTACGCCTATGGAGAGTCCCCATAAACCACAAAAACCAACATGTGTGTGTGTGTGTGTGTGTGTGTATGTGTGTGTGTGTGTGTGTTTTGCCCCTGTTGGTTCTGGGGTTGCGCTGCTTGTGGGAAAATAACTGCATAATCGTCCTCCTTTACTGTCGGATTGTGAGTTTCACACACTGTAAGCTCCCAACTAAAATTACAAATGAGATCTCTTTATTATCTCAGTTATGTCTCCAAGATAGCAGTGAAATAAAACAGAGTGCAAATGGAACCTTTTGCAGATTTTCAGTGTTTCTCTTGTAAAAAAAAAAAAAAAAAAAAAAAACTCCTTTAGACGTCTCCTTTAGAGCAGGGTTTTATATATATATATATATATATATATATATATATATATATATACACACAGCGAGGGATAAAATTATTTGATCCCCTGCTGATTTTTTACGTTTGCCAAAGAAATGATCAGTCTATAATTTTAATGGTAGGTTTATTTGTCAGAGACAGAATAACAGTCAGAGACAGAATAACAACAAAAATAAAACAGAAAAATGCATTTCAAAAAAGTTATAAATTGATTTGCATTTCAATGAGTGAAATAAGTATTTGATCCCCTTTCAATCAGCAAGATTTCTGTCTCCCAGGTGTCTTTTATACAGGTAAGGATCTGATTAGGAGCACTCTCTTTAAGGGAGTAATCTCAGCTTGTTACCTGTATAAAAGACACCTGTCCACAGAAGCTATCAATCAATCAGATTCCAAAATCTCCACCATGGCCGAGACCAAAGAGCTGTCCAAGGATGTCAGGGACAAGACTGTAGATCTACACAAGGCTGGAATGGGCTACAAGAGCATTGCCAAGCAGCTTGGTGAGAAGGTGACAACAGTTGGTGCGATTATTGGCAAATGGAAGAAACACAAAATATCTGTCAATCTCCCTTGGACTGGGGCTCCATGCAAGATCTCACCTCGTGAGGAAACATCTCCAGTCTCCAGACCTTCATCCCATAGAAAATCTGTGAAGGGAGCTGATGGTTCGAGTTGCCAAACGTCAGCCTCGAAACCTTAATGACTTGGAGAGGATCTGCAAAGAGGAGTGGGTCAAAATCCCTCCTGAGATGTGTGCAAACCTGGTGGCCAACTACAAGAAACGTCTGACCTCTGTGACTGCAAACAAGGGTTCTGCCACCAAGTACAAAGCCATGTTTTGCGAAGGGGTCAAATACTTATTTCACTCATTAAAATGCAAATCAATTTATAACTTTTTTAAAATGTGTTTTTCTGGAGTTTTTTGTTGTTATTGTCTCTCACTGTTCAAATAAACCTACCATTAAAATTATAGACTGATCATTGCTTTATCAGTGAGCAAACGTACAAAATCAGCAGGGGATCAAATCAGTTTATCCCTCACTGTATGTCTATATATATATATATATATATATATATATATATACAGGTCCTTTTCAAAAAATTAGCATATTGGGATAAAGTTCATTATTTTCTGTAATGTACTGATAAACATTAGACTTTCATATATTTTAGATTCATTACAACACAACTGAAGTAGTTCAAGCCTTTTATTGTTTTAATATTGATGATTTTGGCATACAGCTCATGAAAACTCAAAATTCCTATCTCAAAAAATTTGCATATTTAATCCGACCAATAAAAGAAAAGTGTTTTTAATACAAAAAAAGGTCAACCTTCAAATAATTATGTTCAGTTATGCACTCAATACTTGGTCGGGAATCCTTTTGCAGAAATGACTGCTTCAATGCGGCGTGGCATGGAGGCAATCAGCCTGTGGCACTGCTGAGGTGTTATGGAGGCCCAGGATGCTTCGATAGCGGCCTTAAGCTCATCCAGAGTGTTGGGTCTTGCGTCTCTCAACTTTCTCTTCACAATATCCCACAGATTCTCTATGGGGTTCAGGTCAGGAGAGTTGGCAGGCCAATTGAGCACAGTAATACCATGGTCAGTAAACCATTTACCAGTGGTTTTGGCACTGTGAGCAGGTGCCAGGTCGTGCTGAAAAATGAAATCTTCATCTCCATAAAGCTTTTCAGCAGATGGAAGCATGAAGTGCTCCAAAATCTCCTGATAGCTAGCTGCATTGACCCTGCCCTTGATAAAACACAGTGGACCAACACCAGCAGCTGACATGGCACCCCAGACCATCACTGACTGTGGGTACTTGACACTGGACTTCAGGCATTTTGGCATTTTCCTCTCCCCAGTCTTCCTCCAGACTCTGGCACCTTGATTTCCGAATGACATGCAAAATTTGCTTTCATCCGAAAAAAGTACTTTGGACCACTGAGCAACAGTCCAGTGCTGCTTCTCTGTTCAAAAGTGGCTTGACCTGGGGAATGCGGCACCTGTAGCCCATTTCCTGCACATGCCTGTACACGGTGGCTCTGGATGTTTCTACTCCAGACTCAGTCCACTGCTTCCGCAGGTCCCCCAAGGTCTGGAATCGGTCCTTCTCCACAATCTTCCTCAGGGTCCGGTCACCTCTTCTCGTTGTGCTGCGTTTTCTGCCACACTTTTTCCTTCCCACAGACTTCCCACTGAGGTGCCTTGATACAGCACTCTGGGAACAGCCTATTCGTTCAGAAATGTCTTTCTGTGTCTTACCCTCTTGCTTGAGGGTGTCAATGATGGCCTTCTGGACAGCAGTCAGGTCGGCAGTCTTACCCATGATTGCGGTTTTGAGTAATGAACCAGGCTGGGAGTTTTTAAAAGCCTCAGGAATCTTTTGCAGGTGTTTAGAGTTAATTAGTTGATTCAGATGATTAGGTTAATAGCTCGTTTAGAGAACCTTTTCATGATATGCTAATTTTTTGAGATAGGAATTTTGGGTTTTCATGAGCTGTATGCCAAAATCATCAATATTAAAACAATAAAAGGCTTGAACTACTTCAGTTGTGTTGTAATGAATCTAAAATATATGAAAGTCTAATGTTTATCAGTACATTACAGAAAATAATGAACTTTATCACAATATGCTAATTTTTTGAAAAGGACCTGTATATATATATATATATATATATATATATATATATATATATATATATATTATACTAATGTATACTAAAATATGTAATTAATATATATGATGATGCATATATTAAATAAAAATAAATTATAAAAATGTAAATGTACACATTTTATTTCAGCTAGCAACATTTGTCATTTTAATTTAGTTTAACAATACTAAAACAATTCAAACTAATCAAATGAATAAATATATATACACATTTTAAAAACACTTATAATAATATACATGTATTTTTAAATTGAATTCAAATTAAATTAATTTTGTAAATATTTTTTAAAATTATATTTACATACATTATAAAATGTATTAATTCAAAATATTAATAAAAACTATAATAGTATATCTCAAAGGCACTAAAATAACATTAATTTAGAGACAATATCTCAAACTATTTTCATTTCACTATTTTCTCTATCTAGTTTTCGACATCCATGTTTGTTTACCAGCTCTGTTCCTGCTCAGATTAACTCAAGACTCGTCTTCAGATCTCAATATAAACATTTCTCTTTCAATGCTCTATCTGCTTCTCATTGGTTTTAAGGGTTTTTACTCTTACCGCTTTTTTGTGTCTGTTTTTATTTCTCCTCAGGATAAACATGGGAAACCGTGTTGGCACATGAAGCGATTGAGAATGGCATTGTGTCTCCAGAGCTGCGCAAGAGCAACATCTGAGCAATAACACTTTCCTCTGGGCTGTGCTCTACAGGCTCCAGAAAACAGTAAGTACATTTGCATATCTTTTTCATTTGTCTCCCTTTGTGGAACAAATGACAGAGGTTTTGCAAACCAGCTGTGAAGCTGATGAGATGCAGGGAGAGTGTGCAGCATCATTAGAGGAGTAGTTCAGCCCAAAATGAATGTTCTGTCATCATAGTCACTCTCGTCTGAAGGAGAAGAGCACCTGGGACCTTCTGTTAAATATCTCCGGTTTGGAATGACATGAAGATGAGTTAAATGATGACGGGATTTTCATTTTGGGTGAACTATCTCCTTAAGAGGAGATGTGGGATACTAAACACTGCTGCCCAGAAACATGTCGTAAAAATCTTTCCCTAACGGTCACCTTCTTTCAAAACATCCCGGTTTCTAAAAGTTTTTAAAAGTTTTTTCTTGGTTATTCAAAAATTAACATAACATTACATTTTATAACTTTGGAATGTTACGTGAACGTTACTTTTGAATGTTCTCTGAATGTTCTGAAACGAGAAGTAACGTTTAAAAAATGTTAGACGGACATTCAACTGAATTGTTTCACATTAATGATACATAAATAATGTTCTTGTACTAATGTGTTGAGAACATTGTTAAAGACCAGATACTTTGAACAAACGTTCTGTTAAAGTTACAGGAAGAACGTTTGTTTATACCTTTTAGAGAACATTAGCAGAACATACACTCACCTAAAGGATTATTAGGAGCACCATACTAATACTGTGTTTGACCCCCTTTCGCCTTCAGAACTGCCTTAATTCTATGTGGCATTGATTCAACAAGGTGCTGAAAGCATTCTTTAGAAATGTTGGCCCATATTGATAGGATAGCATCTTGCAGTTGATGGAGATTTGTGGGATGCACATCCAGGGCACGAAGCTCCCGTTCCACCCCATCCTAAAGATGCTCTATTGGGTTGAGATCTGGTGACTGTGGGGGCCATTTTAGTACAGTGACATCATTGTCATGTTCAAGAAATCAATTTGAAATGATTCGAGCTTTGTGACATGGTGCATTATCCTGCTGGAAGCAGCCATCAGAGGATGGGTACATGGATGGACATGGTCAGAAACAATGCTCAGGTAGGCCGTGGCATTTAAAGATGCCCAATTGGCACTAAGGGGCCTAAAGTGTGCCAAGAAAACATCCCCCACACCATTACACCACCACCACCAGCCTGCACAGTGGTAACAAGGCATGATGGATCCATGTTCTCATTCTGTTTACGCCAAATTCTGACTCTACCATCTGAATGTCTCAACAGAAATCGAGACTCATCAGACCAGGCAACATTTTTCCAGTCTTCAACCGTCCAATTTTGGTGAGCTCGTGCAAATTGTAGCCTCTTTTTCCTATTTGTAGTGGAGATGAGTGGTACCCGGTGGGGTCTTCTGCTGTTGTAGCCCATCCGCCTCAAGGTTGTGCGTGTTGTGGCTTCACAAATGCTTTGCTGCATACCTCGGTTGTAACGAGTGGTTATTTCAGTCAAAGTTGCTCTTCTGTCAGCTTGAATCAGTCGGCCCATTCTCCTCTGACCTCTAGCATCAACAAGGCATTTTCGCCCACAGGACTGCCGCATACTGCATGTTTTTCCCTTTTCACACCATTCTTTGTAAACGCTAGAAATGGTTGTACTTGAAAATCCCAGTAACTGAGCAGATTGTGAAATACTCAGAACGGCCCGTCTGGCACCAACAACCATGCCACGCTCAAAATTGCTTAAATCACCTTTCTTTCCCATTCTGACATTCAGTTTGGAGTTCAGGAGATTGTCTTGACCAGGACCACACCCCTAAATGCATTGAAGCAACTGTCATGTGATTGGTTGATTAGATAATTGCATTAATGAGAAATTGAACAGGTGTTCCTAATAATCCTTTAGGTGAGTGTATATACTGTATATATATTACAGTAATTGAATCATATTATTTTTTTTAGAATTAGATGATTTAGGTACAATTAAATCCAACAACGCTTTTTATTGATGTATTTGTTCATTCAAACTCGTATGCCTGCGTACATATTTTTTTATCAATGTAATCTTTAGACAATTTCCACTCTCCAATGCAATCTCTTCTCTGATGACGTGCGCACCGGCATGAGATCACAGCAATTAGAAAACAACAGCGATCCAATCGATTCAGTCAATTCCCAATGGACAAAATCAAGACCCGCCGGGTGTTTTTTTGTCATTGGAGAAGCCGTTTCACTCGGATATATGTCACAATTGGGAAGAAGAGATGGTCGCAGCTACCATTTCATGCCATTTTATCAAATTTGTCTCCAGATTATAGTTCAATAAATTCATATGCATGCTATCCCTCCCAAAATACCTCAGACGAGGACCTGCAGAAATCATTACATGATTATAAACCCACGTTGCATAAACAGCTTAGATTAGTCTTACAAGTTAGTCATATAATTTTTTTCTTTAGGATTGGTCATAACTTAGATTGGTCAAATTTGAATCCGAGTTGGTTGGTCTTCAGACACAGACTTAACACAGTGGCTGTTTATGCAGCTGAACCCAGATGTTCAGATCAGACGCTCAGCATTTAGATTCTGTGACAAACAACTAGTGCTGCAAATAAAGCTGGAGCAATGATTCTTTCTCACACACTCAGTACCCAAGGCCTTCCGTGTTACTGAGTGTGTGTGTGTGTGTGTGAATAACAGATGAGAAGGGGAAAGTGTGTATGATCGGAGTCCCTGTGAGTGTGTGTGTGTGTGTCAGTTAGTCTGACACGGTCTCTACAGACCTGTTAGCACTTCTAAATGATTTCAGCTGCAACTCCATAAACATTATTCACCTAAACACCCTCATGCTGCCATTAAACACCACAACAACACTGTCTGCAGTCAAACATCCTCTCACGCTGATATTAAACTCTGAATGGCTGGCATTACACACACACAGGTCAGCAGGAATGAGTGTCCATCAGCGGCTTAAAGACTTTAACGGGCTGATTTAACCAAGGCAAGAACAGCATAGAGAAACGACACACACACATGCAGCAGCTGATGTGTATTAACGAGTGTTGATGTGTACACAGCACAGATCATTACGTCTTTTCTTTACCAGCTTAACACCAGCATCAGCCAAACACAGGGGACTCTTAAAATAGATGTTTAAGATGAGCAGGTGTATATTGATGGACAGCATCAACCAACACAATATTCCTTTCTGTTTACATATAATGTATGTTTTAATGATAAAATATTTTATTATAATGTTTACGATATGAATGAATATCATTATAGTGCTAAAATATTATTTTTATATAAAATATATTAAAACCTGCTTAATATAAATTTGTTATAAATATTTTAGTATTATATGGATTTTTATAGTAACATATTTTATTATAATGTTTATATGTATTATAATGCTAAATTCAATTATATTTGATGTGTTTATATATTTTTAAATGTTATTTATATCATAGTTTTTTATTTACATGTAATATTTAATATTCTATTGGGTTTATAGCATTTGTTTTTCTGTTGCTAACGCACAAATGTTTATTGTTCATTTGATTGCTTATTTAGATCAGTTAACCCTGTTTGGACCCTGTTCATCTGTATTTAGTGCCGAACACATTGGACGACTTGAGATGGGCCTTAAACTCATGTTGCTCTAGAAGGTCTTAACCTGTGTGGATTAGATCATGTGACATCAGGGGGCGGGACATTCTCATTCTAGAGAGCATTCTAGGGATTGGACAAAAAATGAGTCATCAATATTTTAGTTCGTTTTCCACTAAGAGAGACTTGTGTTAAATATACTGTATAATTTTACTCTGAAATGTTGTATATTATAAAATTGTACTATATGTTAAATGAAAAATATGGTAATTTTTACACTTGGCAGTCTTTGCTATAGCATTTTTTTCTAGTGTACCTGTGCGCGTCCATGCGCGCTCCAGTCTACATAGAACGGGCAGAACGCGCCAAACCAAAAGAGCGAAAAGCGTTCAACAGCTTAAAAACATCTCATGAAACCTCTTCACTGTCAATAAATCTTTGTGTCAAACGCGCACTCGTTCCAGATCAGCATATTTCCCCTGCACAGCGTTTGGTTCCTCCGCGTCTTTGCGCATTTGGATTTTCTCAGTCTCGTTTCCTCATTTCACGCATCTTTTACTGAGAGACTCTTTGAGCAGCGCAACAATCCATCAGTGCCAAATCCACTGATAATCAATATGCTCTTCGTGTCCTGACCGATAATCAATCACTTTATGAGCACAACTGGAATCGATACTTAAATTATGAGCAGTCATGAGTGAATCCCTGTTTTCTTGCCCCTGTGAAATATTTACCAAACATAAAGGTAAAAAAAATAGCAGATCTGACCACTTGCCGCGTAACGCGCTTTGATTATCGATGAGAGCAGCGATCTGATCGATTCCACGCGCGCGTCCTGATCCATGAACAGAGCAGCAGAGGAATTAATTTAGAGATCTCAGCTGAAAACTTCCAGCACAAGTTATTGATCAAACTCTATGGATTAATAACAGTTAATCCTTGCCCAAACATTAGAGGAACGCCTTATAGGCCAGGACGGTTCTGCCTGACTTTTTCCTTTTCATTTCTGAACACTTTAGTGCTCTGCTAAATCAAACTGAACCCGAGCAGCCAAATAATGATGTGAATCTCACTCGGAGAACAAAAGAAAAACGCGCATTAAGGAAACCCTCCATCCAGCACACAGCGCGTAATGTCAATTCGCCCTACGGATTTCCACATTTCTGTTGCGTTGGAGACATTTATATAAGTTTGATTAGTGTTGTTTCTGTTAAATGTCTTTAGATGGAAATTAATAATGATAGAGCCTTTTGAACAAGAGCAAATCATCAGTCTATCACATCAGCTGTTCACACACATTGAATTGAGCCGATGTCCAAATCAGTGTCGTGGCACATAAAAACACTTTATTTGACAATAGTCGACCCGTGCAGACATTTTTGCATTATTTAAAGCAGATGCATGACGAGCAACTGACCAACTAGATTACATAATTAGTCCGTCCAGTGTTTAAAATGAGCGCTCAAGTTCAGTGCGCAAAAACCTTTTACGCACAACTCGAACGGCAACTGATTCAACTAAATCAGTTTCTCATAACCCTCAAATACTTGATCGGATACCCAAGTGTTATTAAAGAGCTACATTTCTCGAGTTGGTTTGTGCATAAATCCCGTTTGGCGTGATGTGTGCGCAAACGGAGGTGCGTTTTCCACCTCAGGTCTGCTCTGGGTTGCGCGCTCGGATCTGAAGAAAATAGTCTAAATGGTCTCTGATGAGTGAAGTCTTAAAGTTGAGTGAGTTGTGAAGGGAAAAGAGCGTGAAATCGGCGTTGCTTTTGGAATCTCCATGGCTCAATCCAAGAAACAACCACAGTGCTCCGCGTCTCCTGCTGCTTTCCATCGATCTCAGATTCAGCGGAAGGTTTATAGATCATTTTTTGAGTGAACCTTGTGTTGGTTGCACTTGCGCTACTTGACGCGCGTGCATTTGTTTGCCGTTATTAGCTTGTGAAAGCAGTTGCCCGCGCGTGATGTAACAAATTCGGTTGCAATATTTTCTATATAACGCGCAGAAACGGCTAGTTTGTCCTACCTGCTCTCAGTCGCTCCTGGCGCCCGCGGGGTCGCTGCTGTCCGTTTGGTCGCGCAGCTGGACGTCTGAGGACATGATGCTGGACGCTCGGAGCTCTTCTTGTGGGTGAACGCGAAATGAGGAGTGGAAATGAGGAGCAGGAGAGCAGGAGGGAGGGGAGGAGACGCAGGAGGTCCCTTCACAGCACCATTCTCACATCATCAACACACTTCGGTTTACAGGCGTCTAAGCTTCATCAGTATCTCTCAGTTGACAGTGTTTACGTGCAAATGCGTTAAGATGCATCAGGCTCGGGAAATGGGCTTTAACTGGATTAGATGCATGTGACGTTCAGGTGAATGAGCGCGTTTTGCGCGTCGTGTGATTGAGCGCGGCTTCAGATGGACGCCGCGTCGAGGATTAAACGGGATTTTAGCTTTTTTTTTTTTGACGCGCGGCGCGTCCTCACAGATCCGCGTCGCGCTAAACCTCAAAAACCTTTTAGCGGAACATTTCTCCATGTGTAACGCTCTTGGCAGTACTTTGGTACATTATTAAAAACATGGTATCGCCTGCGTGCACGTCCAAAAATGTGTTATTTTCTATATTATTCTCCAAACCCCTAGTTTTACTATGGTAGGAGTCCAAAAAGCATAACATCGTAGTATAACGGTACTTTGATATACATCGTGGTGATCAATGATTATCATATGTTTCACGATCAATTGCATATGGTAGTGTGTCCAAAAAACATTGTATCAGTCAGCATATTCAACCTGGACGAAGTGGCATAGCAACACCCTAGCAACCTCTTACAACATCCTAGCAACACCCTGGCACCTTTGTAACATCTCATATAACAAAAATATGTTCTAAGAACGTTTTCCTAACATTTCCATTAAGTTCTAAAAACGTTCACTGAATGTTCCAATTGTTTAAAGATTTTTTATTGGTTATCCGAACCATAAGGAAACATTCCATTTTATCAGTTTGCAAACATTATGGGAACGTTGTTTTTTAATGTTCTCTGAACGTTTTGGAACATTAGTAACATTTTAAAAAACGTACGCCTAAACATTTCAGGAAAAATCGCTCCATTAATGATGACAAATGATGTTTTTAGAGCATTATTAAAAATAGCAGATAACTTTAAACGAACATTTTATTAATGCTACTGGAAGAATGTTTGTTCATAATTTGTGGAGAACCTTGCCAGAACGTTCACTATTAGCTGTGATGATATTGAGAATATTCGTATTCTTGCAGCATGGTGATATTTCCAGTTTAGGTAGTTAAAAATCATAATTAACCTGGTGTATGTAGTGCATATGTACATTAGTGTCATTCACTGAAGCTCATCACTGAGAGGAGATCCCACACTTATTACATGTGACCTGTCATCAGATTAAACGAGTTTTTCCAGTTAATTAACTCAGAAAGATCAAAGCAGCTGATGTTCTGATTGTGTTTGTGCAGGTGTTCCCCAAATAAAGTACCATGGGATTACCATAAGAATGTAACATTTTAATATAATGGGATGTTTTTGGAAACCACACTGTTCTTTGAAGTGCCTTATTATAGTACCATTTAAATACTGTGGCGTATTTCGAAGCACCATAGAGTTACCGTAGTGCAACCGCGGTACTTTTTTTTGTAAGGGGTGTGTTTGAGTGCTTTCAAGCATGAATGTGCTCCAGTGTTTGAGGATGTGAAGATTACACTGACATCTACTGGGGATAAACTCACTGTCTTTCTGAGTGTTTTTGAGTAACTAGAAGATATCTGTGTTTGTGGTTTGAGCTTTGCTTGTTAATTGTGCACATCCCTCACTGTGTGTTAAACATGTTCACACATGACACACACAGCATGCATCTGCCCAAGCCATGCACTCACATGATGTTTCTCTGCATTATCAGTCTCTCTTTAACAGTGTTGTGTTTGTTTAATGAGAGGAGAAAGTAAGCGATCGAGAGTTTGATTGGTAGCAGACAGTGCTTTTGGTTTGATCTGTGTGTTTAATTAGTGTCTTCTGCATTAGTTCACATGCCAATTTAGCCCACGCTGTCAAGCTAACGCTGTCCACTCGGCATATACATGCGTCTATACCGCCACAATCCGATTGGGGAGAGGGCTTTAATTGACAGCTGCTATTAGAAGAGGCTCTGTTCCTACAGCCACGGCTCTCATTTAGCAAAGGAGCAGCACACAATACACACATACAATCAGCGCGGCTCCTCTCGCAGCGATAGCTTTGTCTGCCGCCCCAGAAAAGAGCCATATGAAGTGAAGGAATGAGAGACAGGGAGAGAGAAAGACAGCCTGGAGTGATTGTCTCAGTTTAAATGAACTGTCCATCAGCCGCCTGTCACTCTTACTGGGGGCTAAGGGACCAGCCAGGGATCAGGACAAATAAAAATCAATGAGAAGAATTTGGAACCTGTTACTGCTGCGTTTTTGTGCCGGTGTGTGACATGTAAGACAGTGTTGCATAACCGTATCGATACAGTCAGTAGCATTTTTATGCTATGTCAAGCTTTTGCACTTTTGCAAGTGTTAATAGGTTTACCATTTTTACCTGATCAGTAAGCATTCACTTAGAAATCACATAGTCTAGCTACGATTTTATCAACTACCTAGCAACACCCTGGCACCTTCATATTGTACTTTCTATTGCTTATATAGCATCCCAGCTAAGAACGTTTTCCTAACGTTCCCATTAAGTTATAAAAACACTTCTGAATGTTCTCTTAAACATTTAAATGTCCAGATTTTTTTACTCATCCTCAAGTTGTTCCAAACCTTAATGAGTTTCTTCTGTTGAACACAAAAGAAGATGTGGGGGGAAGTCGTGGCCTAATGGTTAGAGAGTCGGACTCGTAATCCAAAGGTTGTGGGTTCGAGTCTCCGGCCGGCAGGAATTGTAGGTGGGGGGAGTGAATGTCCAACGCTCTCTCCACCCTCAATACCACGACTGAGGTGCCCTTGAGCAAGGCACCGAACCCCCAACTGCTCCCCGGGCGCCGCAGCATGGCTGCCCACTGCTCCGGGTGTGTGTTCACGGTGTGTGTGTGTGTGTGTGTGCATTTGTTCACTACTCACTGCTGTGTGTGTGCACTTGGATGGGTTAAACGCAGAGCACCAATTTCGAGTATGGGTCACCATACTTGACAATACGTCACGACTTAACTTAACGACTTAAGATATTTTGAGGAATGTTGGAATCCAAACAGCTGACGGTAGCCATTGACTTCCATAGTATGAAAACAAATACAATAGAAGCCAATGGCTACCGTCAACATTTTTCAAAATGTCTTCTTTTGTGTTCAGCAGAGGAAAGTAACACTTACAGGAATAAGTGGAGGGTGAGTAAATGATGGCAGATTATTTTATATGTATTATGTAACAGCACAATGTTCTCTGAATGTTCAAAACATGCCGTTTTTTAAATGTTTTAAAAAAAATCTTGGTTATGCAAACTTTAAGGGAGCATTCCATTTGATCATTTTACAGACATTATGAGAACGTAACTTTTGAATGTTCGAACATTCTGAAAGAATTAGTAACATTTAAAAAATGTTAGACAAGCTAAAATCTTTCAACTTTCCATAAAAGAGCTGATAAAATGTAAAAACTGTAACTTGAATGCAATGTAAGTCGCTTTGGATAAAAGCGTCTGCTAAATGCATAAATGTAAATAAATGTATAAATAATGTTTTTGTGCTAACGTTTTGAGAGCGTTAACAAACGTTCTATTAAAATTACTGGGAGATTGTTTGTTTGTAACGTTGAGACTAAAAGAACCTTCTGAGAACGTTCCCTGTTAGCTGGGATATATTGAGAATATTCACCGCTCTCTCTCTCTCTCATCTGTGTCAGGGCCGTTAATGTCTTCCTTACTCACTAATGTCTTTCTCTCGGTGTGAACAGATCCCCGGGGAGGCGGCACGCAAGCCTGTGGACAATCCTCGCGGTCCATCAATGGGTCTCTGGGGTCTCTGGGAGTCTCTGACTTGCTCAAGTGCAGGTTAATTCTTGTCTTTTAGTGTCAGTAAACAGTGTGCTGGATTAGAGGACAGCCATCGATCTGACCGCTGCATCAATACACACACATTCACTGAGAGACAGACACTCTAAATTGCTTTGAAATTCCCATTCAGACATTATAACATTAGCACACCGCTAAATGCCTCCAAATGAATGAGTGTTTGTCAGGAAGAATAGAGCTGCGTTGTATCTTATATCGCTGTTCAGACTGAATTATTTTAAAGGGGAAGCGTGTCATTTATGCACTACTAAACATCAAACTTCCACACTTCAGATGATAAAATAATAAAAGATGGTCTGTTTATACATGTATACACACATATGTAATGTGTGTGTGTGCATAAGATATATAAGATTGGTTTTGATAAAAAGACAATAAGAATTGTGAAATATTTTTACAATTTAAATGAACTGTTTTCTATTTTAATATATTATGAAATGTAATTTATTCCTGTGATGCAAAACTGAATTTCTTTATTATTATCAATGATATTAATTATCAGTATTATTATTATTAATATTATCGATGATTGAAACACGTTTGGGTATTCATATGCAAGATATGTTCTAAGAATATTTTGCTAATGTTCCAGTTAATTTATGAAAATGTTTTAACAACAATTTTTCTTATGTGTAAGGGAACATTTCATTTTATAATTTTGCAAGATATAATATATATAATGCAATATATAATATTTTTGATATAAGAATCTCATAAATATATATATATATATATCTATCACATATCATCTAAAAATGTTTATGCAACTTTCTCCAGGAGCTACGCGGACGTTATTCAGATTCATACTGTAGTCTTGAGCGTGCATTGCATCATTCTGTGCTGCTGAACTGAATACCCACAATCCTTCAAGGCACAAAATTGGTCCCAAACAGAAACGAAGAGTAACGTTTGTGAAAGCTGCAGTAGAGCCGCTGTTTCAACAAACCACCGTCAGTATTCAATATTCATAAAACTAGCACAAAAATTTCTACTACCTGGAGAAATCATGTTCTTCACAGAGGAACAGAAGCTCCTGTCCTTCCTCTCATCTGCTCATCTCTACAGGTTATGCTTTTATTAACTGAAGGAGTTTAAGAGAATTGCATGTTGATATAGTGAATAAACACAAACACACACAGAATGGCGACGTGACTTTGCTCTGCTTAAGTGATTCTGTTCTTCATAATCTCTAGCGATGTGTCTGTGTGTTAGGTGTTGAATAATGTGTATGTTCTCATGATGCAGGCCTCCAGTCTGTCTCTGACCCACAATCCTAGTGGATAACATCTGTGATCAGAGAGAGACATGAGTTTCAAGTATTTGTGAGTATCACTTCAGTCACTTATACATGTATGAATGTCATTTAATCATATAGCAAAATATCAGATCAAGTGTCTTGTTTGTGAATACATTTACATTTATTCATTTAGCTGGCGCTTTTATCCAAAGCGACTTACAATTGCTATATATGTCAGAGGTCGCACGCCTCTGGAGCAACTAGGGGTTAAGTGTCTTGCTCAGGGACACATTGGTGTCTCACAGTGGATTCGAACCCGGGTCTCTCACACCAAAGGCATGTGTCTTATCCACTGCGCCATCACCACCAAAGATGCACAAACTTTACAGTCAGAGTAAGTTAGATCTGCTGATTTAGTGCTGCAGATGAAAACAGTCAGGCAGGGTTAGGTTAATAAATGTTAACTGAGTTTTTTGTTTTAGTTTTTAAAATAATTATTATATATAGTTTTTAATGTAATCGTTTATTTAGTTTCGACTTATTTTAGTACTTCAAGTTAAACTAAATGGAAAAATGGAAATTTTGTAAATAAAATAATAAAAATACCCTCAAATAAAATAAGTTAGAGGGTTTTATATTTCAGCTAACACTAATTTAGATAATGAATGTTTATGGTTTTAGTTTTTTGTCATTTTTATTAGGTTTTTTAAATATATTTTTATACATTAGTGGTCATTTATTTCATATTAGTTATTTTAGTGCTTCAAGGTTAAACTAAACAAAAATGAGAATTGTTGCCTTCTTAGCTTGCTGAAATAAAAATGTTATTTCGTTTCAGTTAACACTTATTTCAAGTAACAATTTTTTTTATGCATATACAGAATTTTTAAAAATATATTATTTTATTTAGTTTTAGTTATTTTAGTACTTCAAGCTAAACTAAACGAGAATTATAAATATTGCTTTGGCAAATAGCTGAAATAAAAATACATTTAAAAAAAAATATTTGACTTGAATTCAGCTAACATTCATTTTATTTCAAGTATTTTGTTGATGTTTTTGTATGGCTTCAGTTTTAGTTAATTAATAAGCCTAGTGTGTAGGTGTTTATCAGACAGCTGGAAGGCTTTAGTCACACTTTCGTTTCATAGCATTAATCTCTCTCTCACACGGCGGCTTGTATTTGTCCTTCTGCTCATTTTTCATGAACTAAACTCTGGTGTTTAACTGCATTAAGATTTGACAGATGAAACACCCGCAGTGTGTGTGTGTGTGTGTTAATAACTCCAGCCGCTGCTTCAGCAACATCAGCACACACAATACTGAAAGAAATGCTTATCAGTGGAGCACAAACACACGCGCTCTGCTGTATGTGTGTGTAAAGTGCTCTTTGTTTCAAGCCTCTCATGTTCCATTAGTGTTGCCATTGTTTCTGCTAAATGAAAGCTGCTCGTGCACCAGGGACTCGCACACTAACTAGTGCTCCCTGGATATCTCATCTCAACATGTTAATTGAGCCGAATGTTGATTTGAGAGCCGTATGAGCTTGTTTTTCAGAAGTGACCATGATAATGAGGGCCGGCCGCTGGGTTTGTACTGTCATCTTATAAAAACATCCATAGAGACGTGCTTTAACATAACCTCGCTGGACATCACTAATGACTTTTATTGAATGCAACAGAGACGTTTGAGCTGTTGAAGGTGAAACGTGTCGGATTTGAGCCGCTCGTATGATTGAGACGGTATTGTTTTGTCCAGCTGAAGTCTATTTAAGGCAAGTCAGCCCATATTCATAACACCCTCGGGCAGCTGTTTGCATTCATTCATACGAGTACAGCTCATAAATGCCTGAATGGAGAAAGACTGAAGTATATGTTTGTACAAACAGTATTGGGGAGTAACTAGTTACACGTAATGGAATTATGTAATTTAAGTACAAAATAAAAGTAACTGTAATCAGTTACAGTTACTAAGAAAAAATGTGTAATTAAATTACAGTTACTTATGAAAATGTTAAGGATTACAAAGTTACATCTGATTTTTTTCACACACACAGATTTAATTGATTTCTTTCATAAATTGCAGTGACTGCTCTAAAATATGAAACCGCAATGTTTCAGAAGTTTATAACATGCTTATCCGATAACTCTAATATTTCCTATATGGTTTTATGTATATGCTTTATTTTTTAAAGATGTTTTTTTCTAAGGCATTGTTAGATCCAGTGTTATAGCTATGCAAAGATTTGATTTAAACAAAAAACAGTGTCATAGCTATTAAACTATTTCTTGTTATGATTTTAAATCTGTATTTAACCTCAGAATGATTTTAAAGTAAGTCTGATTTTGTGGTGGCTGTGCTTCAAAGGGGACATCGGATGCCCATTTTCCACAAATTGGTATGATTCTTTAGGGTCTTCTCAAAATGTTCTTAGTGGTCGTGAAATACCCTTTTTACCTTGTCAAAAACAGCTCTGTTCACAGCGACTCATTAGGGTGCATATTTACATGCTAATGAGCTCTGCTCACCCCGCCCCTCTCTTCTGTGGAAGAGCAAATGTGATTCGCAAATAATCATAAAAAACATAAAGTATGAGACTTACTTCTGGAGGTGCAGCTGGATCATACACAATGGGTACTGATCCATCCTTGAGATTTAGCTTTTTAACAAAACCTGCCTTGAATTGTCCCTCATTCAGTCTGGAGAAAAATGATTTGCACAGCCAGACATGAAAGAATTTAGTAAAAGTGAAGTGAAGTGGCCTGTGGCCAAGTATGGTGACCCATACACAGAATATGTGCTCTACATTTAACCCATCCAAGTGCACACACACACCGTGAACACACACCCGGAGCAGTGGGCAGTCATTTATGCACACGGGGAGCAGTTGGGGGTTCGGTGCCTTGCTCAAGGGTCTCACCTCAGTCGTGGTATTGAGGGTGGAGAGAGTGTTAGTTATTCACTCCAAAATCAAAATGACTTGATAATTGAGACTGTTTAGGTTTTTGGGTGGAAAAAAAGGAGTGAATTTTTATCATTGTAGGGTTGTGTCCACAAACTGCTAAGACACATTTATATGCAAATGAAGATATTTTGCGTCCAATGTCTCCTTTAAAATTAAAATATTATAATCTTAATTCAAGTGATGAAGGATTTTGAAAGTCTGACAGTAATCAGTGTCGAGTACTACCGTACGGTTAAACCTGCCTGGTTAACATGCTTGAAAATGATTAACAGTTGAAAACATTAGAAATTTAGAAAAGTAATCAAAAAGAAATCTAATCAGTTACATTAATAAAGTAATTGAAAAGTTGCACTGCTTATTACATTTTAAGAAGGGTAACTTGTAATCTGTAACCTATTACATTTCCAAAGTAACCTTCCCAACACTGCGTACAAATGACATTTCAGTGATTGGTGGGACTTGGTGTTGGATTTAATTTCTTAAAAAAGGTTCACCCAGTAATTGCTAGAAAATTTTCTCAAATGTGAGCCTGGCGCACAAAAGCAGTCATCAGTAACACAGGTATATTTGTAGCAATAGCCAACAATACACTGTATGGGTCAAAATTATACATTTCTCTTTTATGCCAAAAATCATTAGGATATTAAGTAAAGATCATGTTCCATGAAGATATTTTGTAA